>NW_028249918.1:0-194620 GCF_964263255.1 Lissotriton vulgaris
ATCTTATTTTATATATATATATATATATATATATATATATATATATATATATATATATATATATATATATATATATATATTTGAAAGCAACAACCTTTCCCTTGTCTCAGAAAGGATGACAGCCACCACAGGTAGGATGAAACAGCGTCCTTTATTTCAGTGCACAACTTCAAGCGGCATGATGCATTTCGGCATGGTTTGCCTTCCTCAGATGCCGTCTTGCTTGAAAGAGAATTCACTTGTCCATTTTGGAAGCGCCTTTTAAATTTGATGACGACACTCCCACATAATTAGGGGGCGGAGTTTCAGAAACATCCGAACCTCCTCACCTGCGCAAACCTTAGTAAGTACATGCCCAAGTGAGCGGTGACTACAGGGACCCCACTGTATCCAGGATCTTGTAGTCGGACGGATCGCCTCCACCTCCTTGCTTCCGACCGCAAATCACCACAGCGAGCAAAAGAGCCCACTCCTCCAGTGAGCGTGAGCACCCCGTGTAGTCACGTCTTGCATATTACTTGCCAGTAGAATCGCTGTGGAGTGTGGCGTTTCGGCGTTTCCCAAGCGCCTTGAGAAGTCCTCCTGATTGCCACACAGACGCCGAAAACTTGCTGGAAGGGGGCTGTATTGAGCTCGTGGCCAGCTCTAAACATGAAAGCAACGACCTTTCCCTTGTCTCAGAAAGGATGACAGCCACCACAGGTAGGATGAAACAGCGTCCTTTATTTCAGTGCACAACTTCAAGCGGCATGATGCATTTCGGCATGGTTTGCCTTCCTCAGATGCCGTCTTGCTTGAAAGAGAATTCACTTGTCCATTTTGGAAGCGCCTTTTAAATTTGATGACGACACTCCCACATGATTAGGGGGCGGAGATTCAGAAACATCCGAACCTCCTCACCTGCAGCAAACCTTAGTAAGTACATGCCCAAGTGGGCGGTGACTACAGGGACCCCACTGAATCCAGGATCTTGTAGTCGGATGGATCGCCTCCACCTCCTTGCTTCCGACCGCAAATCACCACAGCGAGCAAAAGAGCCCACTTCTCCAGTGAGCGTGAGCACCCTGTGTAGTCACGGTCTTGCATATTACTTGCCAGTAGAATTGCTGTGGAGTGTGGCGTTTCGGCGTTTCCCAAGCGCCTTGAGAAGTCCTCACGTTTGCCACACAGACGCCGAAAACTTGCTGGAAGGGGGCAGTATTGAGCTCGTGGCCAGCTCTAAACATGAAAGCAACGACCTTTCCCTTGTCTCAGAAAGGATGACAGCCACCACAGGTAGGATGAAACAGCGTCCTTTATTTCAGTGCACAACTTCAAGCGGCATGATGCATTTCGGCATGGTTTTCCTTCCTCAGATGCCGTCTTGCTTGAAAGAGAATACACTTGTCCATTTTGGAAGCGCCTTTTAAATTTGATGACGACACTCCCACATGATTAGGGGGCGGAGATTCGGAAACATCCGAACCTCCTCACCTGCAGCAAACCTTAGTAAGTACATGACCAAGTGGGCGGTGACTGCAGGGACCCCACTGAATCCTGGATCTTGTCGTCGGACGGATCGCCTCCACCTCCTTGCTTCCGACCGCAAATCACCACAGCGAGCAAAAGAGCCCACTCCTCCAGTGAGCGTGAGCACCCTGTGTAGTCACGGTCTTGCATATTACTTGCCAGTAGAATCGCTGTGGAGTGTGGCGTTTCGGTGTTTCCCAAGCGCCTTGAGAAGTCCTCATGTTTGCCACACAGACACCGAAAACTTGCTGGAAGGGGGCTGTATTGAGCTCGTGGCCAGCTCTAAACATGAAAGCAACGACCTTTCCCTTGTCTCAGAAAGGATGACAGCCACCACAGGTAGGATGAAACAGCGTCCTTTATTTCAGTGCACAACTTCAAGCGGCATGATGCATTTCGGCATGGTTTGCCTTCCTCAGATGCCGTCTTGCTTGAAAGAGAATTCACTTGTCCATTTTGGAAGCGCCTTTTAAATTTGATGACGACACTCCCACATGATTTAGGGGCGGAGATTCAGAAACATCCGAACCTCCTCACCTGCAGCAAACCTTAGTAAGTACATGAGGTTTTGACTTAAAACTACAAGACCCAGCAGGCACATGTATATAGTATTTCTTCTATTTTTAGCACTTAGATGAGGTGAAAGCATCACACCAAAAAATGCATAAAAACTAAAAGCGGACCATCTGTTTGTCAATTGAGAAAGAATACGGAGGTATTCGAAATGCGTCTGACAACACTTGTAAAATAAAAGACCTGCAAATCCACGAAAATTGGAGTCTGTATTTCTTTCCTTTGGCTTTGTTCCGGCTGGGCACTGCAGAGGGGATTCGGAGATATCTTCATATCAAATTGCGAAATATCAGGTTGGTTTCGCTTACAGACCCCCTGTCCAGGAAGCGGCTGCTGCAATCAACCTCTTTCTCGCTCGACTTCCGTTAAGGAAACCACTGCGGCGGCCCCCGAGTGAAAGCGCGGAGACCAGGCTGCTGTGAACGCGGCAACTCTAGCGAGGTCGGAGGACCAGCGGGAGCGAAGCACGAACGGCGGTGAGTGTCCTAGCGCGAGTGAGACTCGGTGGGCAGGTGTGGGCAGGCTGAATCGGCTCTGACATTTGAGTGCCAAGCGTGTGATTTGAAACACGAAGTAACAACTGCATAACAGATAACATGTCAGAGGATGAAGTTCACGCAAGAGAGGCAGCTGCAGATGATATCTACAGCAAGCTGCCTACTATGGAAAAGAGGGGAGCAGTGGCCAACACAATTAGCACTGTACAAGCGGATGACACTGCCAGGACTCTCTTAAGGAAGCTGGAAAAATGCATGAGATCCGAAGTAACAAAGTGGTGGGAAAGAAAATCACTGAGCAAATATGCGGAAGCTGGTCGAGTCCCACGGGGGTTAAGAATTTTACTTGCTCCGAGTTATGAGAATCCGGATCCTCAAATGTTAAAAGAATGGGGCACAATGAACCTAGAAGCGTCAATGAACCTAGTCCATCTATTAATTAAATATGCAGAATCTGATAGACTAAAATTACTGGATGAAATTAAGAAAATAAATGAAGAGCTGGCAAAACTAGAACCAAATGATTATATTGCAAAAACGCGCAAGGAGATCAAAGACAGGCTGCAAAAACAAGAAGAAAAAATCAAACAGCGCAAAGTATACAAATTCGCCCGTGACCTGGCAGATTATGAGCAAGGCAGAATTTACACATTTGCCAAAAAATTTGATGTGGTCAAAAAACTGAAAGCAAACTCAAAAAAGACCACAGGGCAGGCAATGAGTGAACAAGCAACATGCTCAAACCAACAGGCTCCTGATACTAATAATCCCGCAAGTGAACAGAGTGATGACAGTTCAGTTTATAGCGCCAGTGGTACCAACAGCACGGACGATGAGGATACTACTCCAAGAACCCTAAACCTCGGTGAGGAAATTGATTCTTTAGTCGAGGACAGACTAAAAACATTAAGGCCACGGAAACAACAACAGTCACAGCCATTGGTAACACAAAAACCCGAAACGCAAAAAGGAGGGAAAGGCGTAACAAAAACAAGAGGAAGAGGGAAAAGAAATTTTTGGCGCAACCAACAATAACTAATGCAATGGACAAAACAATCATCAATATGACGTCATTGAAATTGAATGAAAATGAAGAACAAATTTTAAAGTTGGGGCTATCATACTGTCCCCCAAGAAACTTCAATTTTGCACAGACTCGGATTGACATCTTCAGTTATATCAGAAAACTAAAACTGCTCAAATTCTATAAAATCAAAAATGGGCTAGCAAAAAAACAAACAGTGGAACAATCATCCTCGGGCATTAGATTAAGAGCCACTGATGTAGAAGGAATAGTGGCAGCTCAAGCACTAGAAGGAAACATCGATGAAGCAATTGAAAGTAACATGTCCACCCAAGAACACCTACAATCAGCGTCAATAACTCAATTGGGGGCAGGCAAAAGTCCTTTCAAGCCGAAATCAGTGTTTGTACCAATCATGCCTAAGGATGCCATAGATATATTCCACGACAGGGTAACAGAAGACATAAAAGATTTGCATCATCGAGTCAGTCATCACCCTAAAAAATTAAGTCAGAACCAACTGCAATACAGTTGATTAATGACCAAACTAGGTAACAACACTGAAATCATTATAAAAGCCTCAGACAAAGGCGGTAATATAGTACTGTGGCCCAAGCAAGACTACATAAGGGAAGCCAATCGACAGTTGTCGGATACCAAGTGTTATGTGGAAACAAATAACAAAGAATATACAAAAGCTTTGGAAACTTTGCGGAAACATCTACTCCAATGTAAAAGAGACAATATGATTTCCAAAGAGGAATATGCTTTTCTATGGAATGAGTCACCTGTTTTGCCATCAATATACTTTCTCCCCAAAACCCATAAGGAGAGAACCCCAGTCCCAGGACGCCCGATAATATCGGCGATTGAAAGTGCAAGTGAGCACCTATCACAGTACATTGATTTCTTCTTGCAAGATCTGGTCAGGGATTTACCATCATATGTTAAGGACACCGGTGACTTTCTAAGAAAAATCAGCAATATCAAAGTGGGAAGACGGTATGAGAATGTTAACATTGGACATTGAATCCCTATACACTTGTATAGATCATCAAGTGGGATTAGATGCTATTAAACATTTCTTGTCCACTAGACCAATCGAATATTACGAACACAACAAAGTATTTATGAGAAGCATTGACTGGTGCTTAAACAACAATTATTTTGCATTTTCGAAAAAGATTTACAGACAATGCAGGGGCGTAGCAAACTTGCTTCTCCCCCAGCTATGCCTGTTTAGTGGTTGGCTGGTGGGAGGAGCAGACACTCAGACAAGAACTGTCGTCAAAATATGGTAACAATATAATAATTTGGTTACGTTTTATAGACGACGTCTTTGTGTTGTGGAAGGGGACAATGAAAGTGCAAATGCTTTTCTTCAGGACATTAATGTGAACCAAATGAATCTGAATTTTACTTCAAATATGAGTTGCAATGAGGTTGATTTTTTGGACACAAAAGTCTATGTTGAAAATGGTGAGTTAAAAACAACGTTGCATAGAAAACCAACAGCCGGTAACTCTACGTTACATGCCTCTAGTGCCCACCCCAGACACTTAATTGACAGCATTCCCTATGGTGAGCTTCTCAGAATAAAACGCATATGTAGTGATGAAAAACAACAGACTTTGTACATGCGAGAAGCTGTGGAAAGATTCCGTAGGAGAGGCTACACGGCAGAAATTCTACAAAGGGCTTTGGACAAAGCCAATAGTAGATCCAGGGAATCATTGTTACCAAACACAGAAGAAAATACTCTGCAGGAAAGTGAGGAAACTCCAAATACACTCAGGCTGATATTAACCTACAACAACCAGCATCGCGAAATTCGATCAATAATCAATCGAAATTGGGTGATAGTGCAGACAGATGCAGTCATGACACCAGAATTGCCTCAGAAACCCATAACTTTTCGGAGAGGCATTTCCATGAAAAGTGAAATAGCCAAAAGCATCCCAGACCTTGGTACCAAAAAGAAGAGCACTTTTTGGTTACCGGATAAACAAGGTTTTTTTAAATGCTCATCCTGTTGGGCTTGCAAATTTGGTATAACTACCAAAAAATACACTACACCTTTCAGCCCGAGGAATTTAAAATTCAGGGATGCTATGACTGCAAGACTGAATACGCAGTCTACATTCTGACGTGTACTTGCGGGCTCAGATATGTGGGAAGTACCAAGCAGCAGGTACACGTCAGAATTCTGCAACATCTGCGTGCTATCGTGAATAACGATAGCACGTATCCTGTCGCAAGACACTTTAAGGCAGTCCACCAAAACAACCTAGCGGACTTAAAATATTTTGTCATCGGAGCAGTAAATGAGAATCCGCGTGGTGGAAATAGAGAGAAGTGCCTTAGGCAGCTGGAATCTAAATTCATTGTATAATTAGACAGTAGACAGCCTAATGGTTTAAACAATACGGAGGACTTACATCATTTCCTTTAAGAGCTTATTCATTGGTTAAGATGTCTCCGATAAGGTACTTTGAAACTTTTGTTGCTTGTTTTGAAGCCCAATAAGTTTACTGCGGCCCCAGTGCCTTTTCCATTTATCTCAATTTTGATTTTAGTCTTTCACATAATAAGTATAAATAATTTTTATCTTATAATTTTTAAAACACAAATCTTGCCAATATCAAGATTTTTTTCGTTTTTCTTTAAACAGAGCACCGTAATTATGGATTGGGAAAATATCACTGTAATTGTTAGCAGTTTATTTGAAGAAATACTTTTATGCTGCTATAATAACATAGTTTGCACTTATCCTGTATTTTGCACATTGCTCTATTTTGCACAACTCTTATCTTGAATAGTTCAGATTAATGAGGTTAGGTCCTTATGAAATTCTGGAATTCATTCCGATATATATGTGTAGTCAATTGTGAAGTACCAATATTTTTATAGCATATTTCTATTTTTATATTGTATATAACATGCATATTTATTATGTATATATATATTTTTTTTTAAAAGAGAGATATATATATTTTTGTATGTTATGGGTACATTCATGCTAATCAACTGGATTATACACTAAGAAATGGCCAAATTGTGAAGTATAATATGCTTTGTGCTGATATTCCAACACATTTGTGCATCATGTTTTATTTATCATCAATGAACCGGCATTTTAAATTCAATATGTAATGAAATTGACTTGAGGTTTTGACTTAAAACTACAAGACCCAGCAGGCACATTTATATAGTATTTCTTCTATTGTTAGAACTTAGATGAGGTGAAAACATCACACCAAAAAATGCATAAAAACTAAAAGCGGACTATCTGTTTGTCAATTGAGAAAGAATACGGAGGTATTCGAAACGCGTCTGACAACACTTGTAAAATAAAAGACCTGCAAATCCACGAAAATTGGAGTCTGTATTTCGTTCCTTTGGCTTTGTTCCGGCTGGGCTCTGCAGAGGGGATTTGGAGATATCTTCATATCAAATTGCGAAATATCGGGTTGGTTTCGCTTACAGACCCCCTGTCCAGGAAGCGGCTGCTGCAATCAACCACTTTCTCGCTCGACTTCCGTTAAGGAAACTACTGCGGCGGCCCCGAGTGAAAGCGCGGAGACCAGGCTGCTGTGAACGCGGCAACTCTAGCGAGGTCGGAGGACCAGCGGGAGCGAAGCACGAACGGCGGTGAGTGTCTTAGCGCTAGTGAGACTCGGTGGGCAGGTGTGGGCAGGCTGAATCGGCTCTGACATTTGAGTGCCGAGCGTGTGATTTGAAACACTAAGTAACAACTGCATAACAGATAACATGTCAGAGGATGAAGTTCGCACGAGAGGCAGCTGCAGATGATATCTACAGCAAGCTGCCTACTATGGAAAAGAGGGGAGCAGTGGCCAACACAATTAGCACTGTACAAGCGGATGACACTGCCAGGACTCTCTTAAGGAAGCTGGAAAAATGCATGAGATCCGAAGTAACAAAGTGGTGGGAAAGAAAATCACTGAGCAAATATGCGGAAGCTGGTCGAGTCCCACGGGGGTTAAGAATTTTACTTGCTCCGAGTTATGAGAATCCGGATCCTCAAATGTTAAAAGAATGGGGCACAATGAACCTAGAAGCGTCAATGAACCTAGTCCATCTATTAATTAAATATGCAGAATCTGATAGACTAAAATTACTGGATGAAATTAAGAAAATAAATGAAGAGCTGGCAAAACTAGAACCAAATGATTATATTGCAAAAACGTGCAAGGAGATCAAAGACAGGCTGCAAAAACAAGAAGAAAAAATCAAACAGCGCAAAGTATACAAATTCGCCCGTGACCTGGCAGATTATGAGCAAGGCAGAATTTACACATTTGCCAAAAAATTTGATGTGGTCAAAAAACTGAAAGCAAACTCAAAAAAGACCACAGGGCAGGCAATGAGTGAACAAGCAACATGCTCAAACCAACAGGCTCCTGATACTAATAATCCCGCAAGTGAACAGAGTGATGACAGTTCAGTTTATAGCGCCAGTGGTACCAACAGCACGGACGATGAGGATACTACTCCAAGAACCCTAAACCTCGGTGAGGAAATTGATTTTTTAGTCGAGGACAGACTAAAAACATTAAGGCCACGGAAACAACAACAGTCACAGCCATTGGTAACACAAAAACCCGAAACGCAAAAAGGAGGGAAAGGCGTAACAAAAACAAGAGGAAGAGGGAAAATAAATTTTTGGCGCAACCAACAATAACTAATGCAATGGACAAAACAATCATCAATATGACGTCATTGAAATTAAATGAAAATGAAGAACAAATTTTAAAGTTGGGGCTATCATACTGTCCCCCAAGAAACTTCAATTTTGCACAGACTCGGATTGACATCTTCAGTTATATCAGAAAACTAAAACTGCTCAAATTCTATAAAATCAAAAATGGGCTAGCAAAAAAACAAACAGTGGAACAATCATCCTCGGGCATTAGATTAAGAGCCACTGATGTAGAAGGAATAGTGGCAGCTCAAGCACTAGAAGGAAACATCGATGAAGCAATTGAAAGTAACATGTCCACCCAAGAACACCTACAATCAGCGTCAATAACTCAATTGGGGGCAGGCAAAAGTCCTTTCAAGCCGAAATCAGTGTTTGTACCAATCATGCCTAAGGATGCAATAGATATATTCCACGACAGGGTAACAGAAGACATAAAAGATTTGCATCATCGAGTCAGTCATCACCCTAAAAAATTAAGTCAGAACCAACTGCAATACAATCGATTAATGACCAAACTAGGTAACAACACTGAAATCATTATAAAAGCTTCAGACAAAGGCGGTAATATAGTACTGTGGCCCAAGCAAGACTACATAAGGGAAGCCAATCGACAGTTGTCGGATACCAAGTGTTATGTGGAAACAAATAACAAAGAATATACAAAAGCTTTGGAAACTTTGCGGAAACATCTACTCCAATGTAAAAGAGACAATATGATTTCCAAAGAGGAATATGCTTTTCTATGGAATAAGTCACCTGTTTTGCCATCAATATACTTTCTCCCCAAAACCCATAAGGAGAGAACCCCAGTCCCAGGACGCCCGATAATATCGGCGTTGAAAGTGCAAGTGAGCACCTATCACAGTACATTGATTTCTTCTTGCAAGATCTGGTCAGGGATTTACCATCATATGTTAAGGACACCGGTGACTTTCTAACAAAAATCAGCAATATCAAATGGGAAGACGGTATGAGAATGTTAACATTGGACATTGAATCCCTATACACTTGTATAGATCATCAAGTGGGATTAGATGCTATTAAACATTTCTTGTCCACTAGACCAATCGAATATTACGAACACAACAAAGTAATTATGAGAAGCATTGACTGGTGCTTAAACAACAATTATTTTGCATTTTCGAAAAAGATTTACAGACAATGCAGGGGCGTAGCGATGGGGTCTTGCTTCTCCCCCAGCTATGCCTGTTTAGTGGTTGGCTGGTGGGAGGAGCAGACACTCAGACAAGAACTGTCGTCAAAATATGGTAACAATATAATAATTTGGTTACGTTTTATAGACGACGTCTTTGTGTGGTGGAAAGGGGACAATGAAAGTGCAAATGCTTTTCTTCAGGACATTAATGTGAATCAAATGAATCTGAATTTTACTTCAAATATAAGTTGTAATGAGGTTGATTTTTTGGACACAAAAGTCTATGTTGAAAATGGTGAGTTAAAAACAACGTTGCATAGAAAACCAACAGCCGGTAACTCTACGTTACATGCCTCTAGTGCCCACCCCAGACACTTAATTGACAGCATTCCCTATGGTGAGCTTCTCAGAATAAAACGCATATGTAGTGATGAAAAACAACAGACTTTGTGCATGCGAGAAGCTGTGGAAAGATTCCGTAGGAGAGGCTACACGGCAAAAATTCTACAAAGGGCTTTGGACAAAGCCAATAGTAGATCCAGGGAATCATTGTTACCAAACACAGAAGAAAATACTCTGCAGGAAAGTGAGGAAACTCCAAATACACCCAGGCTGATATTAACCTACAACAACCAGCATCGCGAAATTCGATCAATAATCAATCGAAATTGGGCGATAGTGCAGACAGATGCAGTCATGACACCAGAATTGCCTCAGAAATCCATAATAACTTTTCGGAGAGGCATTTCCACGAAAAGTGAAATAGCCAAAAGCATCCCAGACCTTGGTACCAAAAAGAAGAGTACTTTGTGGTTACCGGATAAACAAGGTTTTTTTAAATGCTCATCCTGTCGGGCTTGCAAATTTGGTATAACTACCAAAAAATACACTACACCTTTCAGCCCGAAGGAATTTAAAATTCAGGGATGCTATGACTGCAAGACTGAATACGCAGTCTACATTCTGACGTGTACTTGCGGGCTCAGATATGTGGGAAGTACCAAGCAGCAAGTACACGTCAGAATTCTGCAACATCTGCATGCTATCGTGAATAACGATAGCACGTATCCTGTCGCAAGACACTTTAAGGCAGTCCACCAAAACAACCTAGCGGACTTAAAATATTTTGTCATCGGAGCAGTAAATGAGAATCCGCGTGGTGGAAATAGAGAGAAGTGCCTTAGGCAGCTGGAATCTATATGGCTGAGATACCCGCCACCCCCTCTCAACACAATCCCCAAGAATTGGGAAACCGGAAACCGTTCTTGAACTTTTGGAAGGCGGGAAGGGAGTCACCCTTCCCGGCCGTATTTATTTAAAATATGAAACAAAATTAAAACATTAAAATAACAGTTTCATATTATGTACAATTTCATTTCCACATTACGATGTTTGGCTAACCTTAACAGATCTCTAATACAAAGGTTCTCCTAGCCGAACTAACATCCTACAAAACATTTGACTTGAAATTGTACATCCTAACGTTAAGGGCCAACGGCAAGGTCGTAACCGGTGTCAGATCCCTAAACCAGAAATACCCCCCTCACTTGTGAGAGGAGTGACCGCACAGAGGCGTACCTCAAGTGCATCTACCAATTTCCCTTTGTACTTGCCGGGGGCCCCAATAAACTCGACGCCATTTAACGGTCGTTCGAGGACTCGTGTGAGGTGTCTAAAAGGTAGCGTAAACCCCCTCCCGCACCCCACACAACTTACCCATCTGCCGTCGCAGATGTCCTGGCCCCGGGAAATTCCCCAGGAGGGGCCGTAGCCCCTCCTATCCAGGAAGGGGCCTTGACCACCTTTCCTTTCCTTCCGGCGGCCTCTCCTTAGACAGGACCGCCTCCCCGTTGAGGGGCCAATTGGCCACCTCCCCTGCGCGCTCCCATCCGTAATGGGTGACGCCCCCTCATAGGGATCTTCGAATTACTGCTCACCGATCATGACCTTACCGCCCGACCAAAATAAATACGACAAGTCTAACTAAGTTACTAAGATTACAAAGCAAACATCACTTATTACCAAGCGTGAATACTGCTCAATCCTTGTTCCAAAACTTTATTTGCGAAATATACTGAAAATAACCAATCTTTATTGCATCTTAAGAAATTTCACGATATCATCACAACCTGTAAGAAAACAGAGAAAACAAAAGATACTATATCAACTGTATTCACAACGAATCGCTGTCCTCAGGGGCTGGTGGGTGGGTCAAAATTGGCTCTTCGTTCCGTCTCGAGCTCACGTGCAGCGGGGAGGTGCAGCTTCAGAGCACAGGAACAAGAGGATGCTTTCTTGGCTTCCGCTCCTTTTATCCGTCTTCAGGGTGGGCGTGAACCCGCCCCCGCCTGCCTCCGAGGGCGTGGCCGGCCGCGTCGGTGTCTAGGCCAGCCCACTCTAGGGCGGGAAAAAGGCGCGCCCCAGCTACGCCGCTTCGGGCATACCAGACGAGACTCGCCTCCCGCCCAAGATGGCTTCCCGGGGGATCGAGGTACTCCACCATACGTTCGGGGGGACCGAATGGTCGCCCCTTTCCATATGGCTGAGATACCCGCCACCCCCTCTCAACACAATCCCCAAGAATTGGGAAACCGGAAACCGTTCTTGAACTTTTGGAAGGCGGGAAGGGAGTCACCCTTCCCGGCCGTATTTATTTAAAATATGAAACAAAATTAAAACATTAAAATAACAGTTTCATATTATGTACAATTTCATTTCCACATTACGATGTTTGGCTAACCTTAACAGATCTCTAATACAAAGGTTCTCCTAGCCGAACTAACATCCTACAAAACATTTGACTTGAAATTGTACATCCTAACGTTAAGGGCCAACGGCAAGGTCGTAACCGGTGTCAGATCCCTAAACCAGAAATACCCCCCTCACTTGTGAGAGGAGTGACCGCACAGAGGCGTACCTCAAGTGCATCTACCAATTTCCCTTTGTACTTGACGGGGGCCCCAATAAACTCGACGCCATTTAACGGTCGTTCGAGGACTCGTGTGAGGTGTCTAAAAGGTAGCGTAAACCCCCTCCCGCACCCCACACAACTTACCCATCTGCCGTCGCAGATGTCCTGGCCCCGGGAAATTCCCCAGGAGGGGCCGTAGCCCCTCCTATCCAGGAAGGGGCCTTGACCACCTTTCCTTTCCTTCCGGCGGCCTCTCCTTAGACAGGACCGCCTCCCTGTTGAGGGGCCAATTGGCCAACTCCCCCGCGCGCTCCCATCCGTAATGGGTGACGCCCCCTCATAGGGATCTTCGAATTACTGCTCACCGATCATGACCTTACCGCCACAGGCCGGATAGTTGACCGGCTATCCGGACCCCCCACAACACTCCTGCCTAAAGGTCATGTCATAAAGTCTTTAGCCAGGCTATCAGGTCTCCTATGAGTAACTCGTTCCCCATCCGGGACAAATGAACACCATCCCCCGAATACATACTGTCCCCTTTAATACAACCATGCGAAATAGAATGCAGTGTACTTGAACGGAACAATCTACTCACTTTATTATTAATTTTCCTTACTGAATGATTCAGAGCAGAAACAGAAATAGCCCCCCGCCACACTTTTCGTGGGATCATATGGGACCATGCAATTGTGCACCCTGGAACTCTTCTCGCCAACCAACTTACCGTGGAAAGCATCGCCTCAAGAAGAAGTCGTCTACCAGTGGTCACCAAATCATTGCCCCCAAGATGTACTATGACTACAGACGGCGGTGACCTCGTCCGCCCTAACAAACCCTCGAAAAATGATCGAAACTGGTCAATACAGAGCCCGCCCTTTCCGTAGAAGGACACACTGTACCCGTATTCCCCAGCCACGTGAATCATGTCACCTGCTTTGAATACGTCCGCGGCACGCCTCACTTATGAGTGGCCCACGACCCACACCTCCTTTTTCACAGCCGGTAATGTCTGACCGCTGGCCCCCCGGTGTCGGGTCGACTGCACAGTCCGCCCCGCCTCGTAGGCTTGCGCAACTGAAAACCAAACAAAAACAAGAAGCGTGAGTACATCATTACAGCTTCACAACATGTGCAACCGCACATACCTCTTATAACAGTTCGAGGACCAACGCCCCACACGTTTTACTTGTTCAACATTCAGACCCCTGGCTGTAGCCTCCGTAGCAGCCCCTATCCGAAAGGAATGGGTCCCAAAGTCGCCGGGGTTCAAGCCCGCGGCCGAAATCGACATCGCAAGCACCCGCTGAAACTGAAACCTCGTCAGTGGGGTGGCGTCAGCGTGTCTTAACAAGGTCCCCCCCCATGCTGCCACCCTCTGCGCTAAATATTCCTCTACGCACACAACAGGGCACATGGAAGACCCGGGGATCCTCTGGATGATTACGCAGTCCCCGATTGCACCCTGATCGGATTTGGACCTGACAAACGAGACCGTCATTGTCTCCTCTCTGACCTGAATGTGTTCCCGGCACAGTCCCCCCATCGTATCCTGCTTGTTCTTTGCCACTAATTCGCTTACCCGCATAGCCCCATGGAATGCTAATGCAAATGCGGCTCAGAACAACACTGCTTCGTACTGGGATGAACATGTTACCGGTAGCACGGACAATAACAGGGCCAACCTATCCAGACCTATCGGGTGCCTATCGTCTACTCTGCGACCCTCAAGGCGTTGCCACCCACGTAGCGCTTTCTGCACAACGAAAGACGCTGTCGGGTCCTGGATCCCATGAGCCCTTGCCATAAAGGAAATGGCGGCCCGATGCCTCTGGGCCGTAGCTACTGACTTGCCTGCCTGATGTAAAGAGAGCAGGAATCTCACGACAAACTCTTCCTGACCCCAAAGCTCCCCCCCGGCAGTACCCAAAAAGGCCCAATAGGAACGGAACGCCCCTTCATATGCCTTCCTCGTCCTGGGTGCTAAACTCTCTCCCACGAGGTCTTGTAGTTCGGGGCACCGAGAGACCAGAGAGCTTCGGGAAAGGGTGCCGCCACCGGGTCCGCTGTGGGCAGAAAACCCCAGAAGGCCTGCATACGGAAACGAGAAAGCGCATCAGCCGCTTGGTTCATCACCCCCGGCACGTGTCGCGCCCTAAACAGTACATTCAGTTGCATGCACAACAACACAATTTCCTTGAGCAGTCTCAGAATCAATTTGCATCGTGCTGCCTGACTATTGATACACTCAACCACGGTCATGTTATCAGACCAGAACACCACAGAGTGATCCCTAAACCCTTCTGGCCATGTTTTCAAAGCCACCAGAATAGGGAACAGTTCGAGAAAAGCAATGTTACTCGTCAACCCGCACTCATGCCACCATGACGGCCATTTTTGAGCCGACCATTGTGTACCCAATATGGCGCCAAAACCCATACTCCCCGCCGAGTCTGTCCAAAGCCCCAACTCCTCGGAAGACACCGCTGGTTTGTTCCAGACAATTCGACCATTGAAATCCGCCAGGAATGCAATCCAAATGCGCATGTCCTGGCGAACCTCTGCCGAGAGTCTCGTGCGATGATGTCCTTCCTTCAAGCCGACCATGGATTGTGCAATCGAGCGGGAAAAAGGGCGCGCCATCGGCATTACTCTTAGGGCAAAATTCAACTGACCCACCACCTGTTGCAATTGATGCAGGTTTACTTTCGTTGCACGAATACATGTCTCAAGGGATAACCTGAATTTTAACACTTTTTCCTTGGGTAATCGAAAACAACCTTCCACCGAGTCGAGCTCGATCCCCAGAAACTCGATCAAGGTCGAGGGACCCACAGTCTTACCTGGCGCCAATGGCACACCGAATTGATTCATTAGGACACAAAATTCATGTAAAGCCTGTCCACACTCAGAATCCCCGGCTGCCCCCAAAAACAGAAAGTCATTGAGATAGTGCATAACATGTTGAAAACCTGTCTTCCTCGTGAATACCCACTGCAGAAAACAACTGAACTTCTCGAAATAGGCACATGAAATCGAGCATCCCATTGGCATACATCTATCCATGTAATAGCGACCCTGAAACTGAAAACCAAGGAGACGTTGATCGTCTGGGTGTACCGGGAGCAACCGGAACGCTGACTCGATGTCCGATTTGGCCATCAGCGTCCCGGGCCCCAGGCGATTCAACATGGCAACGGCCTCATCGAAAGATGCGTACCGCACCGAACATACTTCCGGGTCTATCGCGTCATTCACGGAAAGACCACGTGGGGCTGACAAATTATGTATCAGCCGAAACTCACCCGGGTCCTTCTTGGGGACCACCCCTAGAGGAGAACACACAAAGTTAGCAACCGGTGGCAAATCGAATGGACCGGCGACACGACCTCGAGTCACCTCTTTCCCAATCTTTACCCGCACCACCGCCGTGTGCTGTAAGACCGACATTTGATTCTTACAGTTTGGTACCCCCTGAAAATCCCCCACTGGGATGCGGAAACCATATGAAAACCCGTTCCGTAACACCCCAGCGGAAGCATGATCCGGGTATTCGCTGAGCCAAGGAATCATTGCCATGGTATCAATCGGGGTCGGTAAAGGCGCCCCTCTGACTATATTAGACCTGTTTGGCGCCTCCCTTACCACCGTTATCACCCGTTTTGGCTGTGCACATGGACTCAGGATGGGATGGCTGCCCGCACCCCCCACACTCATGTCTGAATTTGCATGACCCCTGGGGACTGGTACATTTGCCTCTGTTAAAATTCCAACAGATCCCCCTTTTACCTGTGTTGCCACTCGGCTTCGAGTGGTACTCGTTACCTGCACCCGTCCGAAAGGGTGTCCCAGAGTTTTGGCGGGAGGATTCCCCCCCGTTACTCCCTACCAATGGCACCTTCAACATCCCTGTACTCTCCATTTTTTGCCAAGACACGGAGTCGTAACAATCCCAAGACAATAATGGGTTGTGTTCTTTAGCTTTTCTAAACAGATTATCATAGCAGAACCACTGATTGCCCCCATATGCCACAGAATACTCCATAATATGCGACTGATAAATGGGTAACTCGGTCAACAACTCAGGCCTGCGCTCACCCATGATGGAAGTAAAAATGCCCCACGCTCTGCCCCAAGTACCAATGGTCTCGTCGACCTTAAAGGCGGCCATTTTTGCGCGCCAAACACTCGGATGCATGAGCTCCTTTTGACTCTTCACATGCTCGATCTCGTAATGGTCGGTAAGCAATGAAAACATGTTTACATATTTATCCGCCCAAATCAATTCCTTGATTTCTTGTGGGACGTGCTGGGCAATCTTCTCCTTTCGAGAAGGTACAGACCCCTCCCCCGCAATCGGCAATGGCCGCTTACCTGAAGTAGACCCCACGCTTGTCGCCGAACTTGGGCCTGCTGTACTTCCAGCCGCCGGAACCTGTGGGGGAACAGAAGATGGCGCCTTCGCCGCCTCCCTAGATTCCCGCAGTTGCCTCATTACTGCCCGGGCGTCGTCAGCCGTGGCGCCCTCGCTATCGTTTCCCAACCACGCTGCCAATTGTGCCGCTAACTCGGGGGGCATATCCTCCCTGTTCACGGGGGTGACCACCACAGGGATTGGATTCCCCTCTTTCGGCACCGGGGTTGGCTCCTCTCGTAGGGTTTCGGGAACCAGGGTCTCTCCCCCAAGTGCTCCCCTTCTGGGCCTCTTGCTTTTTCCACCGGGGATTGTTCCCTGTAAAGGCCGTTTCGGGCCTCCCTCCCTGTCCTTAGCCTCAACCTTTTTCTTCAGATCGGCTATCTCCTTCATGAGTATGCGGAGCATCTCCTCGGTACCGACCCGCTTTCCGACTTTCTTGGGCATTCTCAGACGGGATATCTGTAAGACAAAAGAGAGATTACAACGCTCAAAATTGGCTCTTCGTTCCGTCTCGAGCTCACGTGCAGCGGGGAGGTGCAGCTTCAGAGCACAGGAACAAGAGGATGCTTTCTTGGCTTCCGCTCCTTTTATCCGTCTTCAGGGTGGGCGTGAACCCGCCCCCACCTGCCTCCGAGGGCGTGGCCGGCCGCGTCGGTGTCTAGGCCAGCCCACTCTAGGGCGGGAAAAAGGCGCGCCCCGGCTACGCCGCTTCGGGCATACCAGCCGAGACTCGCCTCCCGCCCAAGATGGCTTCCCGGGGGGATCGAGGTACTCCACCATACGTTCGGGGGGACCGAATGGTCGCCCCTTTCCAAATTCATTGTATAATTAGACAGTAGACAGCCTAATGGTTTAAACAATACGGAGGACTTACATCATTTCCTTTAAGAGCTTATTCATTGGTTAAGATGTCTCCGATAAGGTACTTTGAAACTTTTGTTGCTTGTTTTGAAGCCCAATAAGTTTACTGCGGCCCCAGTGCCTTTTCCATTTATCTCAATTTTGATTTTAGTCTTTCACATTATAAGTATAAATTATTTTTATCTTATAATTTTTAAAACACAAATCTTGCCAATATCAAGATTTTTTTCGTTTTTCCTTAAACAGAGCACCGAAATTATGGATTGGGAAAATATCACTGTAATTGTTAGCAGTTTATTTGAAGAAATACTTTTATGCTGCTATAATAACATAGTTTGCACTTATCCTGTATTTTGCACATTGCTCTATTTTGCACAACTCTTATCTTGAATTTTTCAGATTAATGAGGTTAGGTCCTTATGAAATTCTGGAATTCATTCCGATATATATGTGTAGTCAATTGTGAAGTACCAATATTTTTATAGCATATTTCTATTTTTATATTGTATATAACATGCATATTTATTATGTATATATATATTTTTTTAAAAGAGAGATATATATATTTTTGTATGTTATGGGTACATTCATGCTAATCAACTGGATTATACACTAAGAAATGGCCAAATTGTGAAGTATAATATGCTTTGTGCTGATATTCCAACACATTTGTGCATCATGTTTTATTTATCATCAATGAACCGGCATTTTAAATTAAATATGTAATGAAATTGACTTGAGGTTTTGACTTAAAACTACAAGACCCAGCAGGCACATGTATATAGTATTTCTTCTATTTTTAGCACTTAGATGAGGTGAAAACATCACACCAAAAAATGCATAAAAACTAAAAGCGGACTATCTGTTTGTCAATTGAGAAAGAATACGGAGGTATTCAAAACGCGTCTGACAAAACTTGTAAAATAAAAGACCTGCAAATCCACGAAAATTGGAGTCTGTATTTCGTTCCTTTGGCTTTGTTCCGGCTGGGCACTGCAGAGGAGATTCGGAGATATCTTCATATCAAATTGCGAAATATCGGGTTGGTTTCGCTTACAGACCCCCTGTCCAGGAAGCGGCTGCTGCAATCAACCTCTTTCTCGCTCGACTTCCGTTAAGGAAACTACTGCGGCGGCCCCCGAGTGAAAGCGCGGAGACCAGGCTGCTGTGAACGCGGCAACTCTAGCGAGGTCGGAGGACCAGCGGGAGCGAAGCACGAACGGTGGTGAGTGTCCTAGCGCGAGTGAGACTCGGTGGGCAGGTGTGGGCAGGCTGAATCGGCTCTGACATTTGAGTGCTGAGCGTGTGATTTGAAACACTAAGTAACAACTGCATAACAGATAACATGTCAGAGGATGAAGTTCGCGCAAGAGAGGCAGCTGCAGATGATATCTACAGCAAGCTGCCTACTATGGAAAAGAGGGGAGCAGTGGCCAACACAATTAGCACTGTACAAGCGGATGACACTGCCAGGACTCTCTTAAGGAAGCTGGAAAAATGCATGAGATCCGAAGTAACAAAGTGGTGGGAAAGAAAATCACTGAGCAAATATGCGGAAGCTGGTCGAGTCCCACGGGGGTTAAGAATTTTACTTGCTCCGAGTTATGAGAATCCGGATCCTCAAATGTTAAAAGAATGGGGCACAATGAACCTAGAAGCGTCAATGAACCTAGTCCATCTATTAATTAAATATGCAGAATCTGATAGACTAAAATTACTGGATGAAATTAAGAAAATAAATGAAGAGCTGGCAAAACTAGAACCAAATGATTATATTGCAAAAACGCGCAAGGAGATCAAAGACAGGCTGCAAAAACAAGAAGAAAAAATCAAACAGCGCAAAGTATACAAATTCGCCCGTGACCTGGCAGATTATGAGCAAGGCAGAATTTACACATTTGCCAAAAAATTTGATGTGGCCAAAAAACTGAAAGCAAACTCAAAAAAGACCACAGGGCAGGCAATGAGTGAACAAGCAACATGCTCAAACCAACAGGCTCCTGATACTAATAATCCCGCAAGTGAACAGAGTGATGACAGTTCAGTTTATAGCGCCAGTGGTACCAACAGCACGGACGATGAGGATACTACTCCAAGAACCCTAAACCTCGGTGAGGAAATTGATTCTTTAGTCGAGGACAGACTAAAAACATTAAGGCCACGGAAACAACAACAGTCACAGCCATTGGTAACACAAAAACCCGAAACGCAAAAAGGAGAGAAAGGCGTAACAAAAACAAGAGGAAGAGGGAAAAGAAATTTTTGGCGCAACCAACAATAACTAATGCAATGGACAAAACAATCATCAATATGACGTCATTGAAATTGAATGAAAATGAAGAACAAATTTTAAAGTTGGGGCTATCATACTGTCCCCCAAGAAACTTCAATTTTGCACAGACTCGGATTGACATCTTCAGTTATATCAGAAAACTAAAACTGCTCAAATTCTATAAAATCAAAAATGGGCTAGCAAAAAAACAAACAGTGGAACAATCATCCTCGGGCATTAGATTAAGAGCCACTGATGTAGAAGGAATAGTGGCAGCTCAAGCACTAGAAGGAAACATCGATGAAGCAATTGAAAGTAACATGTCCACCCAAGAACACCTACAATCAGCGTCAATAACTCAATTGGGGGCAGGCAAAAGTCCTTTCAAGCCGAAATCAGTGTTTGTACCAATCATGCCTAAGGATGCCATAGATATATTCCACGACAGGGTAACAGAAGACATAAAAGATTTGCATCATCGAGTCAGTCATCACCCTAAAAAATTAAGTCAGAACCAACTGCAATACAATCGATTAATGACCAAACTAGGTAACAACACTGAAATCATTATAAAAGCCTCAGACAAAGGCGGTAATATAGTACTGTGGCCCAAGCAAGACTACATAAGGGAAGCCAATCGACAGTTGTCGGATACCAAGTGTTATGTGGAAACAGTTAACAAAGAATATACAACAGCTTTGGAAACTTTGCGGAAACATCTACTCCAATGTAAAAGAGACAATATGATTTCCAAAGAGGAATATGCTTTTCTATGGAATGAGTCACCTGTTTTGCCATCAATATACTTTCTCCCCAAAACCCATAAGGAGAGAACCCCAGTCCCAGGACGCCCGATAATATCGGCGATTGAAAGTGCAAGTGAGCACCTATCACAGTACATTGATTTCTTCTTGCAAGATCTGGTCAGGGATTTACCATCATATGTTAAGGACACCGGTGACTTTCTAACAAAAATCAGCAATATCAAAGTGGGAAGACGGTATGAGAATGTTAACATTGGACATTGAATCCCTATACACTTGTATAGATCATCAAGTGGGATTAGATGCTATAAAACATTTCTTGTCCACTAGACCAATCGAATATTACGAACACAACAAAGTAATTATGAGAAGCATTGACTGGTGCTTAAACAACAATTATTTTGCATTTTCGAAAAAGATTTACAGACAATGCAGGGGCGTAGCAATGGGGTCTTGCTTCTCCCCCAGCTATGCCTGTTTAGTGGTTGGCTGGTGGGAGGAGCAGACACTCAGACAAGAACTGTCGTCAAAATATGGTAACAATATAATAATTTGGTTACGTTTTATAGACGACGTCTTAGTGTGGTGGAAGGGGACAATGAAAGTGCAAATGCTTTTCTTTAGGACATTAATGTGAACCAAATGAATCTGAATTTTACTTCAAATATGAGTTGCAATGAGGTTGATTTTTTGGACACAAAAGTCTATGTTGAAAATGGTGAGTTAAAAACAACGTTGCATAGAAAACCAACAGCCGGTAACTCTACGTTACATGCCTCTAGTGCCCACCCCAGACACTTAATTGACAGCATTCCCTATGGTGAGCTTCTCAGAATAAAACGCATATGTAGTGATGAAAAACAACAGACTTTGTGCATGCGAGAAGCTGTGGAAAGATTCCGTAGGAGAGGCTACACGGCAAAAATTCTACAAAGGGCTTTGGACAAAGCCAATAGTAGATCCAGGGAATCATTGTTACCAAACACAGAAGAAAATACTCTGCAGGAAAGTGAGGAAACTCCAAATACATCCAGGCTGATATTAACCTACAACAACCAGCATCGCGAAATTCGATCAATAATCAATCGAAATTGGGCGATAGTGCAGACAAATGCAGTCATGACACCAGAATTGCCTCATCCATAATAACTTTTCGGAGAGGCATTTCCACGAAAAGTGAAATAGCCAAAAGCATCCCAGACCTTGGTACCAAAAAGAAGAGCACTTTGTGGTTACCGGATAAACAAGGTTTTTTTAAATGCTCATCCTGTCGGGCTTGCAAATTTGGTATAACTACCAAAAAATACACTACACCTTTCAGCCCGAAGGAATTTAAAATTCAGGGATGCTATGACTGCAAGACTGAATACGCAGTCTACATTCTGACGTGTACTTGCGGGCTCAGATATGTGGGAAGTACCAAGCAGCAAGTACACGTCAGAATTCTGCAACATCTGCGTGCTATCGTGAATAACGATAGCACGTATCCTGTCGCAAGACACTTTAAGGCAGTCCACCAAAACAACCTAGCGGACTTAAAATATTTTGTCATCGGAGCAGTAAATGAGAATCCGCGTGGTGGAAATAGAGAGAAGTGCCTTAGGCAGCTGGAATCTAAATTCATTGTATAATTAGACAGTAGACAGCCTAATGGTTTAAACAATACGGAGGACTTACATCATTTCCTTTAAGAGCTTATTTATTGGTTAAGATGTCTCCGATAAGGTACTTTGAAACTTTTGTTGCTTGTTTTGAAGCCCAATAAGTTTACTGCGGCCCCAGTGCCTTTTCCATTTATCTCAATTTTGATTTTAGTCTTTCACATTATAAGTATAAATTATTTTTATCTTATAATTTTTAAAACACAAGTCTTGCCAATATCAAGATTTTTTTTGTTTTTCCTTAAACAGAGCACCGAAATTATGGATTGGGAAAATATCACTGTAATTGTTAGCAGTTTATTTGAAGAAATACTTTTATGCTGCTATAATAACATAGTTTGCACTTATCCTGTATTTTGCACATTGCTCTATTTTGCACAACTCTTATCTTGAATAGTTCAGATTAATGAGGTTAGGTCCTTATGAAATTCTGGAATTCATTCCGATATATATGTGTAGTCAATTGTGAAGTACCAATATTTTTATAGCATATTTCTATTTTTATATTTTATATAACATGCATATTTATCATGTATATATATTTTTTTAAAAGAGAGATATATATATTTTTGTATGTTATGGGTACATTCATGCTAATCAACTGGATTATACACTAAGAAATGGCCAAATTGTGAAGTATAATATGCTTTGTGCTGATATTCCAACACATTTGTGCATCATGTTTTATTTATCATCAATGAACCAATGAAATTAAATATGTAATGAAATTGACTTGAGGTTTTGACTTAAAACTACAAGACCCAGCAGGCACATGTATATAGTATTTCTTCTATTTTTAGCACTTAGATGAGGTGAAAACATCACACCAAAAAATGCATAAAAACTAAAAGCGGACTATCTGTTTGTCAATTGAGAAAGAATACGGAGGTATTCAAAACGCGTCTGACAAAACTTGTAAAATAAAAGACCTGCAAATCCACGAAAATTGGAGTCTGTATTTCGTTCCTTTGGCTTTGTTCCGGCTGGGCACTGCAGAGGAGATTCGGAGATATCTTCATATCAAATTGCGAAATATCGGGTTGGTTTCGCTTACAGACCCCCTGTCCAGGAAGCGGCTGCTGCAATCAACCTCTTTCTCGCTTGACTTCCGTTAAGGTAACTACTGCGGCGGCCCCCGAGTGAAAGCGCGGAGACCAGGCTGCTGTGAACGCGGCAACTCTAGCGAGGTCGGAGGACCAGCGGGAGCGAAGCACGAACGGTGGTGAGTGTCCTAGCGCGAGTGAGACTCGGTGGGCAGGTGTGGGCAGGCTGAATCGGCTCTGACATTTGAGTGCCGAGCGTGTGATTTGAAACACTAAGTAACAACTGCATAACAGATAACATGTCAGAGGATGAAGTTCGCGCAAGAGAGGCAGCTGCAGATGATATCTACAGCAAGCTGCCTACTATGGAAAAGAGGGGAGCAGTGACCAACACAATTAGCACTGTACAAGCGGATGACACTGCCAGGACTCTCTTAAGGAAGCTGGAAAAATGCATGATATCCGAAGTAACAAAGTGGTGGGAAAGAAAATCACTGAGCAAATATGCGGAAGCTGGTCGAGTCCCACGGGGGTTAAGAATTTTACTTGCTCCGAGTTATGAGAATCCGGATCCTCAAATGTTAAAAGAATGGGGCACAATGAACCTAGAAGCGTCAATGAACCTAGTCCATCTATTAATTTAATATGCAGAATCTGATAGACTAAAATTACTGGATGAAATTAAGAAAATAAATGAAGAGCTGGCAAAACTAGAACCAAATGATTATATTGCAAAAACGCGCAAGGAGATCAAAGACAGGCTGCAAAAACAAGAAGAAAAAATCAAACAGCGCAAAGTATACAAATTCGCCCGTGACCTGGCAGATTATGAGCAAGGCAGAATTTACACATTTGCCAAAAAATTTGATATGGCCAAAAAACTGAAAGCAAACTCAAAAAAGACCACAGGGCAGGCAATGAGTGAACAAGCAACATGCTCAAACCAACAGGCTCCTGATACTAATAATCCCGCAAGTGAACAGAGTGATGACAGTTCAGTTTATAGCGCCAGTGGTACCAACAGCACGGACGATGAGGATACTACTCCAAGAACCCTAAACCTCGGTGAGGAAATTGATTCTTTAGTCGAGGACAGACTAAAAACATTAAGGCCACGGAAACAACAACAGTCACAGCCATTGGTAACACAAAAACCCGAAACGCAAAAAGGAGGAAAAGGCGTAACAAAAACAAGAGGAAGAGGGAAAAGAAATTTTTGGCGCAACCAACAATAACTAATGCAATGGACAAAACAATCATCAATATGACGTCATTGAAATTGAATGAAAATGAAGAACACATTTTAAAGTTGGGGCTATCATACTGTCCCCCAAGAAACTTCAATTTTGCACAGACTCGGATTGACATCTTCAGTTATATCAGAAAACTAAAACTGCTCAAATTCTATAAAATCAAAAATGGGCTAGCAAAAAAACAAACTGTGGAACAATCATCCTCGGGCATTAGATTAAGAGCCACTGATGTAGAAGGAATAGTGGCAGCTCAAGCACTAGAAGGAAACATCGATGAAGCAATTGAAAGTAACATGTCCACCCAAGAACAGCTACAATCAGCGTCAATAACTCAATTGGGGGCAGGCAAAAGTCCTTTCAAGCCGAAATCAGTGTTTGTACCAATCATGCCTAAGGATGCCATAGATATATTCCACAACAGGGTAACAGAAGACATAAAAGATTTGCATCATCGAGTCAGTCATCACCCTAAAAAATTAAGTCAGAACCAACTGCAATACAATCGATTAATGACCAAACTAGGTAACAACACTTAAATCATTATAAAAGCCTCAGACAAAGGCGGTAATATAGTACTGTGGCCCAAGCAAGACTACATAAGGGAAGCCAATCGACAGTTGTCGGATACCAAGTGTTATGTGGAAACAAATAACAAAGAATATACAAAAGCTTTGGAAACTTTGCGGAAACATCTACTCCAATGTAAAAGAGACAATATGATTTCCAAATAGGAATATGCTTTTCTATGGAATGAGTCACCTGTTTTGCCATCAATATACTTTCTCCCCAAAACCCATAAGGAGAGAACCCCAGTCCCAGGACGCCCGATAATATCGGCGATTGAAAGTGCAAGTGAGCACCTATCACAGTACATTGATTTCTTCTTGCAAGATGTGGTCAGGGATTTACCATCATATGTTAAGGACACCGGTGACTTTCTAACAAAAATCAGCAATATCAAAGTGGGAAGACGGTATGAGAATGTTAACATTGGACATTGAATCCCTATACACTTGTATAGATCATCAAGTGGGATTAGATGCTATTAAACATTTCTTGTCCACTAGACCAATCGAATAGTACGAACACAACAAAGTAATTATGAGAAGCATTGACTGGTGCTTAAACAACAATTATTTTGCATTTTCGAAAAAGATTTACAGACAATGCAGGGGCGTAGCAATGGGGTCTTGCTTCTCCCCCAGCTATGCCTGTTTAGTGGTTGGCTGGTGGGAGGAGCAGACACTCAGACAAGAACTGTCGTCAAAATATGGTAACAATATAATAATTTGGTTACGTTTTATAGACGACGTCTTTGTGTTGTGGAAGGGGACAATGAAAGTGCAAATGCTTTTCTTCAGGACATTAATGTGAACCAAATGAATCTGAATTTTACTTCAAATATGAGTTGCAATGAGGTTAATTTTTTGGACACAAAAGTCTATGTTGAAAATGGTGAGTTAAAAACAACGTTGCATAGAAAACCAACAGCCGGTAACTCTACGTTACATGCCTCTAGTGCCCACCCCAGACACTTAATTGACAGCATTCCCTATGGTGAGCTTCTCAGAATAAAACGCATATGTAGTGATGAAAAACAACAGACTTTGTACATGCGAGAAGCTGTGGAAAGATTCCGTAGGAGAGGCTACACGGCAGAAATTCTACAAAGGGCTTTGGACAAAGCCAATAGTAGATCCAGGGAATCATTGTTACCAAACACAGAAGAAAATACTCTGCAGGAAAGTGAGGAAACTCCAAATACACCCAGGCTGATATTAACCTACAACAACCAGCATCGCGAAATTCGATCAATAATCAATCGAAATTGGGTGATAGTGCAGACAGATGCAGTCATGACACCAGAATTGCTTCAGAAACCCATAATAACTTTTCGGAGAGGCATTTCCATGAAAAGTGAAATAGCCAAAAGCATCCCAGACCTTGGTACCAAAAAGAAGAGCACTTTTTGGTTACCGGATAAACAAGGTTTTTTTAAATGCTCATCCTGTCGGGCTTGCAAATTTGGTATAACTACCAAAAAATACACTACACCTTTCAGCCCGAGGAATTTAAAATTCAGGGATGCTATGACTGCAAGACTGAATACGCAGTCTACATTCTGACGTGTACTTGCGGGCTCAGATATGTGGGAAGTACCAAGCAGCAGGTACACGTCAGAATTCTGCAACATCTGCGTGCTATCGTGAATAACGATAGCACGTATCCTGTCGCAAGACACTTTAAGGCAGTCCACCAAAACAACCTAGCGGACTTAAAATATTTTGTCATCGGAGCAGTAAATGAGAATCCGCGTGGTGGAAATAGAGAGAAGTGCCTTAGGCAGCTGGAATCTAAATTCATTGTATAATTAGACAGTAGACAGCCTAATGGTTTAAACAATACGGAGGACTTACATCATTTCCTTTAAGAGCTTATTCATTGGTTAAGATGTCTCCGATAAGGTACTTTGAAACTTTTGTTGCTTGTTTTGAAGCCCAATAAGTTTACTGCGGCCCCAGTGCCTTTTCCATTTATCTCAATTTTGATTTTAGTCTTTCACATTATAAGTATAAATTATTTTTATCTTATAATTTATAAAACACAAATCTTGCCAATATCAAGATTTTTTTCGTTTTTCTTTAAACAGAGCACCGAAATTATGGATTGGGAAAATATCACTGTAATTGTTAGCAGTTTATTTGAAGAAATACTTTTATGCTGCTATAATAACATAGTTTGCACTTATCCTGTATTTTGCACATTGCTCTATTTTGCACAACTCTTATCTTGAATAGTTCAGATTAATGAGGTTAGGTCCTTATGAAATTCTGGAATTCATTCCGATATATATGTGTAGTCAATTGTGAAGTACCAATATTTTTATAGCATATTTCTATTTTTATATTGTATATAACATGCATATTTATTATGTATATATATATTTAAAAAAAAAAGAGAGATATATATATTTTTGTATGTTATGGGTACATTCATGCTAATCAACTGGATTATACACTAAGAAATGGCCAAATTGTGAAGTATAATATTCTTTGTGCTGATATTCCAACACATTTGTGCATCATGTTTTATTTATTATCAATGAACCGGCATTTTAAATTCAATATGTAATGAAATTGACTTGAGGTTTTGACTTAAAACTACAAGACCCAGCAGGCACATGTATATAGTATTTCTTCTATTGTTAGAACTTAGATGAGGTGAAAACATCACACCAAAAAATGCATAAAAACTAAAAGCGGACTATCTGTTTGTCAATTGAGAAAGAATACGGAGGTATTCGAAACGCGTCTGACAACACTTGTAAAATAAAAGACCTGCAAATCCACGAAAATTGGAGTCTGTATTTCGTTCCTTTGGCTTTGTTCCGGCTGGGCACTGCAGAGGGGATTCGGAGATATCTTCATATCAAATTGCGAAATATCGGGTTGGTTTCGCTTACAGACCCCCTGTCCAGGAAGCGGCTGCTGCAATCAACCTCTTTCTCGCTCGACTTCCGTTAAGGAAACTACTGCGGCGGCCCTGAGTGAAAGCGCGGAGACCAGGCTGCTGTGAACGCGGCAACTCTAGCGAGGTCGGAGGACCAGCGGGAGCGAAGCACGAACGGCGGTGAGTGTCCTAGCGCGAGTGAGACTCGGTGGGCAGGTGTGGGCAGGCTGAATCGGCTCTGACATTTGAGTGCCGAGCGTGTGATTTGAAACACTAAGTAACAACTGCATAACAGATAACATGTCAGAGGATAAAGTTCGCGCAAGAGAGGCAGCTGCAGATGATATCTACAGCAAGCTGCCTACTATGGAAAAGAGGGGAGCAGTGGCCAACACAATTAGCACTGTACAAGCGGATGACACTGCCAGGACTCTCTTAAGGAAGCTGGAAAAATGCATGAGATCCGAAGTAACAAAGTGGTGGGAAAGAAAATCACTGAGCAAATATGCGGAAGCTGGTCGAGTCCCACGGGGGTTAAGAATTTTACTTGCTCCGAGTTATGAGAATCCGGATCCTCAAATGTTAAAAGAATGGGGCACAATGAACCTAGAAGCGTCAATGAACCTAGTCCATCTATTAATTAAATATGCAGAATCTGATAGACTAAAATTACTGGATGAAATTAAGAAAATAAATGAAGAGCTGGCAAAACTAGAACCAAATGATTATATTGCAAAAACGCGCAAGGAGATCAAAGACAGGCTGCAAAAACAGGAAGAAAAAATCAAACAGCGCAAAGTATACAAATTCGCCCGTGACCTGGCAGATTATGAGCAAGGCAGAATTTACACATTTGCCAAAAAATTTGATGTGGCCAAAAAACTGAAAGCAAACTCAAAAAAGACCACAGGGCAGGCAATGAGTGAACAAGCAACATGCTCAAACCAACAGGCTCCTGATACTAATAATCCCGCAAGTGAACAGAGTGATGACAGTTCAGTTTATAGCGCCAGTGGTACCAACAGCACGGACGATGAGGATACTACTCCAAGAACTCTAAACCTCGGTGAGGAAATTGATTTTTTAGTCGAGGACAGACTAAAAACATTAAGGCCACGGAAACAACAACAGTCACAGCCATTGGTAACACAAAAACCCGAAACGCAAAAAGGAGGGAAAGGCGTAACAAAAACAAGAGGAAGAGGGAAAAGAAATTTTTGGCGCAACCAACAATAACTAATGCAATGGACAAAACAATCATCAATATGACGTCATTGACATTGAATGAAAATGAAGAACAAATTTTAAAGTTGGGGCTATCATACTGTCCCCCAAGAAACTTCAATTTTGCACAGACTCGGATTGACATCTTCAGTTATCTCAGAAAACTAAAACTGCTCAAATTCTATAAAATCAAAAATGGGCTACCAAAAAAACAAACAGTGGAACAATCATCCTCGGGCATTAGATTAAGAGCCACTGATGTAGAAGGAATAGTGGCAGCTCAAGCACTAGAAGGAAACATCGATGAAGCAATTGAAAGTAACATGTCCACCCAAGAACACCTACAATCAGCGTCAATAACTCAATTGGGGGCAGGCAAAAGTCCTTTCAAGCCGAAATCAGTGTTTGTACCAATCATGCCTAAGGATGCCATAGATATATTCCACGACAGGGTAACAGAAGACATAAAAGATTTGCATCATCGAGTCAGTCATCACCCTAAAAAATTAAGTCAGAACCAACTGCAATACAATCGATTAATGACCAAACTAGGTAACAACACTGAAATCATTATAAAAGCCTCAGACAAAGGCGGTAATATAGTACTGTGGCCCAAGCAAGACTACATAAGGGAAGCCAATCGACAGTTGTCGGATACCAAGTGTTATGTGGAAACAAATAACAAAGAATATACAAAAGCTTTGGAAACTTTGCGGAAACATCTACTCCAATGTAAAAGAGACAATATGATTTCCAAAGAGGAATATGCTTTTCTATGGAATGAGTCACCTGTTTTGCCATCAATATACTTTCTCCCCAAAACCCATAAGGAGAGAACCCCAGTCCCAGGACGCCCGATAATATCGGCGATTGAAAGTGCAAGTGAGCACCTATCACAGTACATTGATTTCTTCTTGCAAGATGTGGTCAGGGATTTACCATCATATGTTAAGGACACCGGTGACTTTCTAACAAAAATCAGCAATATCAAAGTGGGAAGACGGTATGAGAATGTTAACATTGGACATTGAATCCCTATACACTTGTATAGATCATCAAGTGGGATTAGATGCTATTAAACATTTCTTGTCCACTAGACCAATCGAATATTACGAACACAACAAAGTAATTATGAGAAGCATTGACTGGTGCTTAAACAACAATTATTTTGCATTTTCGAAAAAGATTTACAGCCAATGCAGGGGCGTAGCAATGGGGTCTTGCTTCTCCCCCAGCTATGCCTGTTTAGTGGTTGGCTGGTGGGAGGAGCAGACACTCAGACAAGAACTGTCGTCAAAATATGGTAACAATATAATAATTTGGTTACGTTTTATAGACGACGTCTTTCTGTTGTGGAAGGGGACAATGAAAGTGCAAATGCTTTTCTTCAGGACATTAATGTGAACCAAATGAATCTGAATTTTACTTCAAATATGAGTTGCAATGAGGTTGATTTTTTGGACACAAAAGTCTATGTTGAAAATGGTGAGTTAAAAAAAACGTTGCATAGAAAACCAACAGCCGGTAACTCTACGTTACATGCCTCTAGTGCCCACCCCAGACACTTAATTGACAGCATTCCCTATGGTGAGCTTCTCAGAATAAAACGCATATGTAGTGATGAAAAACAACAGACTTTGTACATGCGAGAAGCTGTGGAAAGTTTCCGTAGGAGAGGCTACACGGCAGAAATTCTACAAAGGGCTTTGGACAAAGCCAATAGTAGATCCAGGGAATCATTGTTACCAAACACAGAAGAAAATACTCTGCAGGAAAGTGAGGAAACTCCAAATACACCCAGGCTGATATTAACCTACAACAACCAGCATCGCGAAATTCGATCAATAATCAATCGAAATTGGGTGATAGTGCAGACAGATGCAGTCATGACACCAGAATTGCCTCAGAAACCCATAATAACTTTTCGGAGAGGCATTTCCATGAAAAGTGAAATAGCCAAAAGCATCCCAGACCTTGGTACCAAAAAGAAGAGCACTTTTTGGTTACCGGATAAACAAGGTTTTTTTAAATGCTCATCCTGTCGGGCTTGCAAATTTGGTATAACTACCAAAAAATACACTACACCTTTCAGCCCGAGGAATTTAAAATTCAGGGATGCTATGACTGCAAGACTGAATACGCAGTCTACATTCTGACGTGTACTTGCGGGCTCAGATATGTGGGAAGTACCAAGCAGCAGGTACACGTCAGAATTCTGCAACATCTGCGTGCTATTGTGAATAACGATAGCACGTATCCTGTCGCAAGACACTTTAAGGCAGTCCACCAAAACAACCTAGCGGACTTAAAATATTTTGTCATCGGAGCAGTAAATGAGAATCCGCGTGGTGGAAATAGAGAGAAGTGCCTTAGGCAGCTGGAATCTAAATTCATTGTATAATTAGACAGTAGACAGCCTAATGGTTTAAACAATACGGAGGACTTACATCATTTCCTTTAAGAGCTTATTCATTAGTTAAGATGTCTCCGATAAGGTACTTTGAAACTTTTGTTGCTTGTTTTGAAGCCCAATAAGTTTACTGCGGCCCCAGTGCCTTTTCCATTTATCTCAATTTTGATTTTAGTCTTTCACATTATAAGTATAAATTATTTTTATCTTATAATTTTTAAAACACAAATCTTGCCAATATCAAGATTTTTTTCGTTTTTCTTTAAACAGAGCACCGAAATTATGGATTGGGAAAATATCACTGTAATTGTTAGCAGTTTATTTGAAGAAATACTTTTATGCTGCTATAATAACATAGTTTGCACTTATCCTGTATTTTGCACATTGCTCTATTTTGCACAACTCTTATCTTGAATAGTTCAAATTAATGAGGTTAGGTCCTTATGAAATTCTGGAATTCATTCCGATATATATGTGTAGTCAATTGTGAAGTACCAATATTTTTATAGCATATTTCTATTTTTATATTGTATATAACATGCATATTTATTATGTATATATATATTTTTTTTAAAAAGAGAGATATATATATTTTTGTATGTTATGGGTACATTCATGCTAATCAACTGGATTATACACTAAGAAATGGCCAAATTGTGAAGTATAATATGCTTTGTGCTGATATTCCAACACATTTGTGCATCATGTTTTATTTATCATCAATGAACCGGCATTTTAAATTCAATATGTAATGAAATTGACTTGAGGTTTTGACTTAAAACTACAAGACCCAGCAGGCACATGTATATAGTATTTCTTCTATTGTTAGAACTTAGATGAGGTGAAAACATCACACCAAAAAATGCATAAAAACTAAAAGCGGACTATCTGTTTGTCAATTGAGAAAGAATACGGAGGTATTCGAAACTCGGCTGACAACACTTGTAAAATAAAAGACCTGCAAATCCACAAAATTGGAGTCTGTATTTCGTTCCTTTGGCTTTGTTCCGGCTGGGCACTGCAGAGGGGATTCGGAGATATCTTCATATCAAATTGCGAAATATCGGGTTGGTTTCGCTTACAGACCCCCTGTCCAGGAAGCGGCTGCTGCAATCATCCTCTTTCTCGCTCGACTTCCGTTAAGGAAACTACTGCGGCGGCCCCGAGTGAAAGCGCGGAGACCAGGCTGCTGTGAACGCGGCAACTCTAGCGAGGTCGGAGGACCAGCGGGAGCGAAGCACGAACGGCGGTGAGTGTCCTAGCGCGAGTGAGACTCGGTGGGCAGGTGTGGGCAGGCTGAATCGGCTCTGACATTTGAGTGCCGAGCGTGTGATTTGAAACACTAAGTAACAACTGCATAACAGATAACATGTCAGAGGATGAAGTTCGCGCAAGAGAGGCAGCTGCAGATGATATCTACAGCAAGCTGCCTACTATGGAAAAGAGGGGAGCAGTGGCCAACACAATTAGCACTGTACAAGCGGATGACACTGCCAGGACTCTCTTAAGGAAGCTGGAAAAATGCATGAGATCCGAAGTAACAAAGTGGTGGGAAAGAAAATCACTGAGCAAATATGCGGAAACTGGTCGAGTCCCACGGGGGTTAAGAATTTTACTTGCTCCGAGTTATGAGAATCCGGATCCTCAAATGTTAAAAGAATGGGGCACAATGAACCTAGAAGCGTCAATGAACCTAGTCCATCTATTAATTAAATATGCAGAATCTGATAGACTAAAATTACTGGATGAAATTAAGAAAATAAATGAAGAGCTGGCAAAACTAGAACCAAATGATTATATTGCAAAAACGCGCAAGGAGATCAAAGACAGGCTGCAAAAACAAGAAGAAAAAATCAAACAGCGCAAAGTATACAAATTCGCCCGTGACCTGGCAGATTATGAGCAAGGCAGAATTTACACATTTGCCAAAAAATTTGATGTGGCCAAAAAACTGAAAGCAAACTCAAAAAAGACCACAGGGCAGGCAATGAGTGAACAAGCAACATGCTCAAACCAACAGGCTCCTGATACTAATAATCCCGCAAGTGAACAGAGTGATGACAGTTCAGTTTATAGCGCCAGTGGTACCAACAGCACGGACGATGAGGATACTACTCCAAGAACCCTAAACCTCGGTGAGGAAATTGATTCTTTAGTCGAGGACAGACTAAAAACATTAAGGCCACGGAAACAACAACAGTCACAGCCATTGGTAACACAAAAACCCGAAACGCAAAAAGGAGGGAAAGGCGTAACAAAAACAAGAGGAAGAGGGAAAAGAAATTTTTGCCGCAACCAACAATAACTAATGCAATGGACAAAACAATCATCAATATGACGTCATTGAAATTGAATGAAAATGAAGAACAAATTTTAAAGTTGGGGCTATCATACTGTCCCCCAAGAAACTTCAATTTTGCACAGACTCGGATTGACATCTTCAGTTATATCAGAAAACTAAAACTGCTCAAATTCTATAAAATCAAAAATGGGCTAGCAAAAAAACAAACAGTGGAACAATCATCCTCGGGCATTAGATTAAGAGCCACTGATGTAGAAGGAATAGTGGCAGCTCAAGCACTAGAAGGAAACATCGATGAAGCAATTGAAAGTAACATGTCCACCCAAGAACACCTACAATCAGCGTCAATAACTCAATTGGGGGCAGGCAAAAGTCCTTTCAAGCCGAAATCAGTGTTTGTACCAATCATGCCTAAGGATGCCATAGATATATTCCACGACAGGGTAACAGAAGACATAAAAGATTTGCATCATCGAGTCAGTCATCACCCTAAAAAATTAAGTCAGAACCAACTGCAATACAATCGATTAATGACCAAACTAGGTAACAACACTGAAATCATTATAAAAGCCTCAGACAAAGGCGGTAATATAGTACTGTGGCCCAAGCAAGACTACATAAGGGAAGCCAATCGACGGTTGTCGGATACCAAGTGTTATGTGGAAACAAATAACAAAGAATATACAAAAGCTTTGGAAACTTTGCGGAAACATCTACTCCAATGTAAAAGAGACAATATGATTTCCAAAGAGGAATATGCTTTTCTATGGAATGAGTCACCTGTTTTGCCATCAATATACTTTCTCCCCAAAACCCATAAGGAGAGAACCCCAGTCCCAGGACGCCCGATAATATCGGCGATTGAAAGTGCAAGTGAGCACCTATCACAGTACATTGATTTCTTCTTGCAAGATCTGGTCAGGGATTTACCATCATATGTTAAGGACACCGGTGACTTTCTAACAAAAATCAGCAATATCAAAGTGGGAAGACGGTATGAGAATGTTAACATTGGACATTGAATCCCTATACACTTGTATAGATCATCAAGTGGGATTAGATGCTATTAAACATTTCTTGTCCACTAGAACAATCGAATATTACGAACACAACAAAGTATTTATGAGAAGCATTGACTGGTGCTTAAACAACAATTATTTTGCATTTTCGAAAAAGATTTACAGGCAATGCAGGGGCGTAGCAATGGGGTCTTGCTTCTCCCCCAGCTATGCCTGTTTAGTGGTTGGCTGGTGGGAGGAGCAGACACTCAGACAAGAACTGTCGTCAAAATATGGTAACAATATAATAATTTGGTTACGTTTTATAGACGACGTCTTTGTGTTGTGGAAGGGGACAATGAAAGTGCAAATGCTTTTCTTCAGGACATTAATGTGAACCAAATGAATCTGAATTTTACTTCAAATATGAGTTGCAATGAGGTTGATTTTTTGGACACAAAAGTCTATGTTGAAAATGGTGAGTTAAAAACAACGTTGCATAGAAAACCAACAGCCGGTAACTCTACGTTACATGCCTCTAGTGCCCACCCCAGACACTTAATTGACAGCATTCCCTATGGTGAGCTTCTCAGAATAAAACGCATATTTAGTGATGAAAAACAACAGACTTTGTACATGCGAGAAGCTGTGGAAAGATTCCGTAGGAGAGGCTACACAGCAGAAATTCTACAAAGGGCTTTGGACAAAGCCAATAGTAGATCCAGGGAATCATTGTTACCAAACACAGAAGAAAATACTCTGCAGGAAAGTGAGGAAACTCCAAATACACCCAGGCTGATATTAACCTACAACAACCAGCATCGCGAAATTCGATCAATAATCAATCGAAATTGGGTGATAGTGCAGACAGATGCAGTCATGACACCAGAATTGCCTCAGAAACCCATAATAACTTTTCGGAGAGGCATTTCCATGAAAAGTGAAATAGCCAAAAGCATCCCAGACCTTGGTACCAAAAAGAAGAGCACTTTTTGGTTACCGGATAAACAAGGTTTTTTTAAATGCTCATCCTGTCGGGCTTGCAAATTTGGTATAACTACCAAAAAATACACTACACCTTTCAGCCCGAGGAATTTAAAATTCAGGGAATGCTATGACTGCAAGACTGAATACGCAGTCTACATTCTGACGTGAACTTGCGGGCTCAGATATGTGGGAAGTACCAAGCAGCAGGTACACGTCAGAATTCTGCAACATCTGCGTGCTATCGTGAATAACGATAGCACGTATCCTGTCGCAAGACACTTTAAGGCAGTCCACCAAAACAACCTAGCGGACTTAAAATATTTTGTCATCGGAGCAGTAAATGAGAATCCGCGTGGTGGAAATAGAGAGAAGTGCCTTAGGCAGCTGGAATCTAAATTCATTGTATAATTAGACAGTAGACAGCCTAATGGTTTAAACAATACGGAGGACTTACATCATTTCCTTTAAGAGCTTATTCATTGGTTAAGATGTCTCCGATAAGGTACTTTGAAACTTTTGTTGCTTGTTTTGAAGCCCAATAAGTTTACTGCGGCCCCAGTGCCTTTTCCATTTATCTCAATTTTGATTTTAGTCTTTCACATTATAAGTATAAATTATTTTTATCTTATAATTTTTAAAACACAAATCTTGCCAATATCAAGATTTTTTTCGTTTTTCTTTAAACAGAGCACCGAAATTATGGATTGGGAAAATATCACTGTAATTGTTAGCAGTTTATTTGAAGAAATACTTTTATGCTGCTATAATAACATAGTTTGCACTTATCCTGTATTTTGCACATTGCTCTATTTTGCACAACTCTTATCTTGAATAGTTCATATTAATGAGGTTAGGTCCTTATGAAATTCTGGAATTCATTCCGATATATATGTGTACTCAATTGTGAAGTACCAATATTTTTATAGCATATTTCTATTTTTATATTGTATATAACATGCATATTTATTATGTATATATATATATTTTTTTAAAAAGAGAGATATATATATTTTTGTATGTTATGGGTACATTCATGCTAATCAACTGGATTATACACTAAGAAATGGCCAAATTGTGAAGTATAATATGCTTTATGCTGATATTCCAACACATTTGTGCATCATGTTTTATTTATCATCAATGAACCGGCATTTTAAATTCAATATGTAATGAAATTCACTTGAGGTTTTGACTTAAAACTACAAGACCCAGCAGGCACATGTATATAATATTTCTTCTATTGTTAGAACTTAGATGAGGTGAAAACATCACACCAAAAAATGCATAAAAACTAAAAGCGGACTATCTGTTTGTCAATTGAGAAAGAATACGGAGGTATTCGAAACGCGCCTGACAACACTTGTAAAATAAAAGCCCTGCAAATCCACGAAAATTGGAGTCTGTATTTCGTTCCTTTGGCTTTGTTCCGGCTGGGCACTGCAGAGGGGGTTCGGAGATATCTTCATATCAAATTGCGAAATATCGGGTTGGTTTCGCTTACAGACCCCCTGTCCAGGAAGCGGCTGCTGCAATCAACCTCTTTCTCGCTCGACTTCCGTTAAGGAAACTACTGCGGCGGCCCCGAGTGAAAGCGCGGAGACCAGGCTGCTGTGAACGCGGCAACTCTAGCGAGGTCGGAGGACCAGCGGGAGCGAAGCACGAACGGCGGTGAGTGTCCCAGCGCGAATGAGACTCGGTGGGCAGGTGTGGGCAGGCTGAATCGGCTCTGACATTTGAGTGCCGAGCGTGTGATTTGAAACACTAAGTAACAACTGCATAACAGATAACATGTCAGAGGATGAAGTTCGCGCAAGAGAGGCAGCTGCAGATGATATCTACAGCAAGCTGCCTACTATGGAAAAGAGGGGAGCAGTGGCCAACACAATTAGCACTGTACAAGCGGATGACACTGCCAGGACTCTCTTAAGGAAGCTGGAAAAATGCATGAGATCCGAAGTAACAAAGTGGTGGGAAAGAAAATCACTGAGCAAATATGCGGAAGCTGGTCGAGTCCCACGGGGGTTAAGAATTTTACTTGCTCCGAGTTATGAGAATCCGGATCCTCAAATGTTAAAAGAATGGGGCACAATGAACCTAGAAGCGTCAATGAACCTAGTCCATCTATTAATTAAATATGCAGAATCTGATAGACTAAAATTACTGGATGAAATTAAGAAAATAAATGAAGAGCTGGCAAAACTAGAACCAAATGATTATATTGCAAAAACGCGCAAGGAGATCAAAGACAGGCTGCAAAAACAAGAAGAAAAAATCAAACAGCGCAAAGTATACAAATTCGCCCGTGACCTGGCAGATTATGAGCAAGGCAGAATTTACACATTTGCCAAAAAAATTGATGTGGCCAAAAAACTGAAAGCAAACTCAAAAAAGACCACAGGGCAGGCAATGAGTGAACAAGCAACATGCTCAAACCAACAGGCTCCTGATACTAATAATCCGGCAAGTGAACAGAGTGATGACAGCTCAGTTTATAGCGCCAGTGGTACCAACAGCACGGACGATGAGGATACTACTCCAAGAACCCTAAACCTCGGTGAGGAAATTGATTTTTTAGTCGAGGACAGACTAAAAACATTAAGGCCACGGAAACAACAACAGTCACAGCCATTGGTAACACAAAAACCCGAAACGCAAAAAGGAGGGAAAGGCGTAACAAAAACAAGAGGAAGAGGGAAAAGAAATTTTTGGCGCAACCAACAATAACTAATGCAATGGACAAAACAATCATCAATATGACGTCATTGAAATTGAATGAAAATGAAGAACAAATTTTAAAGTTGGGGCTATCATACTGTCCCCCAAGAAACTTCAATTTTGCACAGACTCGGATTGACATCTTCAGTTATATCAGAAAACTAAAACTGCTCAAATTCTATAAAATCAAAAATGGGCTAGCAAAAAAACAAACAGTGGAACAATCATCCTCGGGCATTAGATTAAGAGCCACTGATGTAGAAGGAATAGTGGCAGCTCAAGCACTAGAAGGAAACATCGATGAAGCAATTGAAAGTAACATGTCCACCCAAGAACACCTACAATCAGCGTCAATAACTCAATTGGGGGCAGGCAAAAGTCCTTTCAAGCCGAAATCAGTGTTTGTACCAATCATGCCTAAGGATGCAATAGATATATTCCACGACAGGGTAACAGAAGACATAAAAGATTTGCATCATCGAGTCAGTCATCACCCTAAAAAATTAAGTCAGAACCAACTGCAATACAATCGATTAATGACCAAACTAGGTAACAACACTGAAATCATTATAAAAGCCTCAGACAAAGGCGGTAATATAGTACTGTGGCCCAAGCAAGACTACATAAGGGAAGCCAATCGACAGTTGTCGGATACCAAGTGTTATGTGGAAACAAATAACAAAGAATATACAAAAGCTTTGGAAACTTTGCGGAAACATCTACTCCAATGTAAAAGAGACAATATGATTTCCAAAGAGGAATATGCTTTTCTATGGAATGAGTCACCTGTTTTGCCATCAATATACTTTCTCCCCAAAACCCATAAGGAGAGAACCCCAGTCCCAGGACGCCCGATAATATCGGCGTTGAAAGTGCAAGTGAGCACCTATCACAGTACATTGATTTCTTCTTGCAAGATCTGGTCAGGGATTTACCATCATATGTTAAGGACACCGGTGACTTTCTAACAAAAATCAGCATTATCAAATGGGAAGACGGTATGAGAATGTTAACATTGGACATTGAATCCCTATACACTTGTATAGATCATCAAGTGGGATTAGATGCTATTAAACATTTCTTGTCCACTAGACCAATCGAATATTACGAACACAACAAAGTAATTATGAGAAGCATTGACTGGTGCTTAAACAACAATTATTTTGCATTTTCGAAAAAGATTTACAGACAATGCAGGGGCGTAGCGATGGGGTCTTGCTTCTCCCCCAGCTATGCCTGTTTAGTGGTTTGGTGGTGGGAGGAGCAGACACTCAGACAAGAACTGTCGTCAAAATATGGTAACAATATAATAATTTGGTTACGTTTTATAGACGACGTTTTTGTGTGGTGGAAAGGGGACAATGAAAGTGCAAATGCTTTTCTTCAGGACATTAATGTGAACCAAATGAATCTGAATTTTACTTCAAATATAAGTTGCAATGAGGTTGATTTTTTGGACACAAAAGTCTATGTTGAAAATGGTGAGTTAAAAACAACGTTGCATAGAAAACCAACAGCCGGTAACTCTACGTTACATGCCTCTAGTGCCCACCCCAGACACTTAATTGACAGCATTCCCTATGGTGAGCTTCTCAGAATAAAACGCATATGTAGTGATGAAAAACAACAGACTTTGTGCATGCGAGAAGCTGTGGAAAGATTCCGTAGGAGAGGCTACACGGCAAAAATTCTACAAAGGGCTTTGGACAAAGCCAATAGTAGATCCAGGGAATCATTGTTACCAAACACAGAAGAAAATACTCTGCAGGAAAGTGAGGAAACTCCAAATACACCCAGGCTGATATTAACCTACAACAACCAGCATCGCAAAATTCGATCAATAATCAATCGAAATTGGGCGATAGTGCAGACAGATGCAGTCATGACACCAGAATTGCCTCAGAAATCCATAATAACTTTTCGGAGAGGCATTTCCACGAAAAGTGAAATAGCCAAAAGCATCCCAGACCTTGGTACCAAAAAGAAGAGCACTTTGTGGTTACCGGATAAACAAGGTTTTTTTAAATGCTCATCCTGTCGGGCTTGCAAATTTGGTATAACTACCAAAAAATACACTACACCTTTCAGCCCGAAGGAATTTAAAATTCAGGGATGCTATGACTGCAAGACTGAATACGCAGTCTACATTCTGACGTGTACTTGCGGGCTCAGATATGTGGGAAGTACCAAGCAGCAAGTACACGTCAGAATTCTGCAACATCTGCGTGCTATCGTGAATAACGATAGCACGTATCCTGTCGCAAGACACTTTAAGGCAGTCCACCAAAACAACCTAGCGGACTTAAAATATTTTGTCATCGGAGCAGTAAATGAGAATCCGCGTGGTGGAAATAGAGAGAAGTGCCTTAGGCAGCTGGAATCTAAATTCATTGTATAATTAGACAGTAGACAGCCTAATGGTTTAAACAATACGGAGGACTTACATCATTTCCTTTAAGAGCTTATTCATTGGTTAAGATGTCTCCGATAAGGTACTTTGAAACTTTTGTTGCTTGTTTTGAAGCCCAATAAGTTTACTGCGGCCCCAGTGCCTTTTCCATTTATCTCAATTTTGATTTTAGTCTTTCACATTATAAGTATAAATTATTTTTATCTTATAATTTTTAAAACACAAATCTTGCCAATATCAAGATTTTTTTCGTTTTTCCTTAAACAGAGCACCGAAATTATGGATTGGGAAAATATCACTGTAATTGTTAGTAGTTTATTTGAAGAAATACTTTTATGCTGCTATAATAACATAGTTTGCACTTATCCTGTATTTTGCACATTGCTCTATTTTGCACAACTCTTATCTTGAATAGTTCAGATTAATGAGGTTAGGTCCTTATGAAATTCTGGAATTCATTCCGATATATATGTGTAGTCAATTGTGAAGTACCAATATTTTTATAGCATATTTCTATTTTTATATTATATATAACATGCATATTTATTATGTATATATATATATTTTTTTTAAAAAGAGAGATATATATATTTTTGTATGTTATGGGTACATTCATGCTAATCAACTGGATTATACACTAAGAAATGGCCAAATTGTGAGGTATAATATGCTTTGTGCTGATATTCCAACATATTTGTGCATCATGTTTTATTTATCATCAATGAACCGGCATTTTAAATTCAATATGTAATGAAATTGACTTGAGGTTTTGACTTAAAACTACAAGACCCAGCAGGCACATGTATATAGTATTTCTTCTATTGTTAGAACTTAGATGAGGTGAAAACATCACACCAAAAAATGCATAAAAACTAAAAGCGGACTATCTGTTTGTCAATTGAGAAAGAATACGGAGGTATTCGAAACGCGTCTGACAACACTTGTAAAATAAAAGACCTGCAAATCCACGAAAATTGGAGTCTGTATTTCGTTCCTTTGGCTTTGTTCCGGCTGGGCACTGCAGAGGGGATTCGGAGATATCTTCATATCAAATTGCGAAATATCGGGTTGGTTTCGCTTACAGACCCCCTGTCCAGGAAGCGGCTGCTGCAATCAATCTCTTTCTCGCTCGACTTCCGTTAAGGAAACTACTGCGGCGGCCCCGAGTGAAAGCGCGGAGACCAGGCTGCTGTGAACGCGGCAACTCTAGCGAGGTCGGAGGACCAGCGGGAGCGAAGCACGAACGGCGGTGAGTGTCCTAGCGCGAGTGAGACTCGGTGGGCAGGTGTGGGCAGGCTGAATCGGCTCTGACATTTGAGTGCCGAGCGTGTGATTTGAAACACTAAGTAACAACTACATAACAGATAACATGTCAGAGGATGAAGTTCGCGCAAGAGAGGCAGCTGCAGATGATATCTACAGCAAGCTGCCTACTATGGAAAAGAGGGGAGCAGTGGCCAACACAATTAGCACTGTACAAGCGGATGACACTGCCAGGACTCTCTTAAGGAAGCTGGAAAAATGCATGAGATCCGAAGTAACAAAGTGGTGGGAAAGAAAATCACTGAGCAAATATGCGGAAACTGGTCGAGTCCCACGGGGGTTAAGAATTTTACTTGCTCCGAGTTATGAGAATCCGGATCCTGAAATGTTAAAAGAATGGGGCACAATGAACCTAGAAGCGTCAATGAACCTAGTCCATCTATTAATTAAATATGCAGAATCTGATAGACTAAAATTACTGGATGAAATTAAGAAAATAAATGAAGAGCTGGCAAAACTAGAACCAAATGATTATATTGCAAAAACGCGCAAGGAGATCAAAGACAGGCTGCAAAAACAAGAAGAAAAAATCAAACAGCGCAAAGTATACAAATTCGCCCGTGACCTGGCAGATTATGAGCAAGGCAGAATTTACACATTTGCCAAAAAAATTGATGTGGCCAAAAAACTGAAAGCAAACTCAAAAAAGACCACAGGGCAGGCAATGAGTGAACAAGCAACATGCTCAAACCAACAGGCTCCTGATACTAATAATCCGGCAAGTGAACAGAGTGATGACAGCTCAGTTTATAGCGCCAGAGGTACCAACAGCACGGACGATGAGGATACTACTCCAAGAACCCTAAACCTCGGTGAGGAAATTGATTTTTTAGTCGAGGACAGACTAAAAACATTAAGGCCACGGAAACAACAACAGTCACAGCCATTGGTAACACAAAAACCCGAAACGCAAAAAGGAGGGAAAGGCGTAACAAAAACAAGAGGAAGAGGGAAAAGAAATTTTTGGCGCAACCAACAATAACTAATGCAATGGACAAAACAATCATCAATATGACGTCATTGAAATTGAATGAAAATGAAGAACAAATTTTAAAGTTGGGGCTATCATACTGTCCCCCAAGAAACTTCAATTTTGCACAGACTCGGATTGACATCTTCAGTTATATCAGAAAACTAAAACTGCTCAAATTCTATAAAATCAAAAATGGGCTAGCAAAAAAACAAACAGTGGAACAATCATCCTCGGGCATTAGATTAAGAGCCACTGATGTAGAAGGAATAGTGGCAGCTCAAGCACTAGAAGGAAACATCGATGAAGCAATTGAAAGTAACATGTCCACCCAAGAACACCTACAATCAGCGTCAATAACTCAATTGGGGGCAGGCAAAAGTCCTTTCAAGCCGAAATCAGTGTTTGTACCAAACATGCCTAAGGATGCAATAGATATATTCCACGACAGGGTAACAGAAGACATAAAAGATTTGCATCATCGAGTCAGTCATCACCCTAAAAAATTAAGTCAGAACCAACTGCAATACAATCGATTAATGACCAAACTAGGTAACAACACTGAAATCATTATAAAAGCCTCAGACAAAGGCGGTAATATAGTACTGTGGCCCAAGCAAGACTACATAAGGGAAGCCAATCGACAGTTGTCGGATACCAAGTGTTATGTGGAAACAAATAACAAAGAATATACAAAAGCTTTGGAAACTTTGCGGAAACATCTACTCCAATGTAAAAGAGACAATATGATTTCCAAAGAGGAATATGCTTTTCTATGGAATGAGTCACCTGTTTTGCCATCAATATACTTTCTCCCCAAAACCCATAAGGAGAGAACCCCAGTCCCAGGACGCCCGATAATATCGGCGTTGAAAGTGCAAGTGAGCACCTATCACAGTACATTGATTTCTTCTTGCAAGATCTGGTCAGGGATTTACCATCATATGTTAAGGACACCGGTGACTTTCTAACAAAAATCAGCATTATCAAATGGGAAGACGGTATGAGAATGTTAACATTGGACATTGAATCCCTATACACTTGTATAGATCATCAAGTGGGATTAGATGCTATTAAACATTTCTTGTCCACTAGACCAATCGAATATTACGAACACAACAAAGTAATTATGAGAAGCATTGACTGGTGCTTAAACAACAATTATTTTGCATTTTCGAAAAAGATTTACAGACAATGCAGGGGCGTAGCGATGGGGTCTTGCTTCTCCCCCAGCTATGCCTGTTTAGTGGTTTGGTGGTGGGAGGAGCAGACACTCAGACAAGAACTGTCGTCAAAATATGGTAACAATATAATAATTTGGTTACGTTTTATAGACGACGTTTTTGTGTGGTGGAGAAAGGGACAATGAAAGTGCAAATGCTTTTCTTCAGGACATTAATGTGAACCAAATGAATCTGAATATTACTTCAAATATAAGTTGCAATGAGGTTGATTTTTTGGACACAAAAGTCTATGTTGAAAATGGTGAGTTAAAAACAACGTTGCATAGAAAACCAACAGCCGGTAACTCTACGTTACATGCCTCTAGTGCCCACCCCAGACACTTAATTGACAGCATTCCCTATGGTGAGCTTCTCAGAATAAAACGCATATGTAGTGATGAAAAACAACGGACTTTGTGCATGCGAGAAGCTGTGGAAAGATTCCGTAGGAGAGGCTACACGGCAAAAATTCTACAAAGGGCTTTGGACAAAGCCAATAGTAGATCCAGGGAATCATTGTTACCAAACACAGAAGAAAATACTCTGCAGGAAAGTGAGGAAACTCCAAATACACCCAGGCTGATATTAACCTACAACAACCAGCATCGCGAAATTCGATCAATAATCAATCGAAATTGGGCGATAGTGCAGACAGATGCAGTCATGACACCAGAATTGCCTCAGAAATCCATAATAACTTTTCGGAGAGGCATTTCCACGAAAAGTGAAATAGCCAAAAGCATCCCAGACCTTGGTACCAAAAAGAAGAGCACTTTGTGGTTACCGGATAAACAAGGTTTTTTTAAATGCTCATCCTGTCGGGCTTGCAAATTTGGTATAACTACCAAAAAATACACTACACCTTTCAGCCCGAAGGAATTTAAAATTCAGGGATGCTATGACTGCAAGACTGAATACGCAGTCTACATTCTGACGTGTACTTGCGGGCTCAGATATGTGGGAAGTACCAAGCAGCAAGTACACGTCAGAATTCTGCAACATCTGCGTGCTATCGTGAATAACGATAGCACGTATCCTGTCGCAAGACACTTTAAGGCAGTCCACCAAAACAACCTAGCGGACTTAAAATATTTTGTCATCGGAGCAGTAAATGAGAATCCGCGTGGTGGAAATAGAGAGAAGTGCCTTAGGCAGCTGGAATCTAAATTCATTGTATAATTAGACAGTAGACAGCCTAATGGTTTAAACAATACGGAGGACTTACATCATTTCCTTTAAGAGCTTATTCATTGGTTAAGATGTCTCCGATAAGGTACTTTGAAACTTTTGTTGCTTGTTTTGAAGCCCAATAAGTTTACTGCGGCCCCAGTGCCTTTTCCATTTATCTCAATTTTGATTTTAGTCTTTCACATTATAAGTATAAATTATTTTTATCTTATAATTTTTAAAACACAAATCTTGCCAATATCAAGATTTTTTTCGTTTTTCCTTAAACAGAGCACCGAAATTATGGATTGGGAAAATATCACTGTAATTGTTAGTAGTTTATTTGAAGAAATACTTTTATGCTGCTATAATAACATAGTTTGCACTTATCCTGTATTTTGCACATTGCTCTATTTTGCACAACTCTTATCTTGAATAGTTCAGATTAATGAGGTTAGGTCCTTATGAAATTCTGGAATTCATTCCGATATATATGTGTAGTCAATTGTGAAGTACCAATATTTTTATAGCATATTTCTATTTTTATATTATATATAACATGCATATTTATTATGTATATATATATATTTTTTTTAAAAAGAGAGATATATATATTTTTGTATGTTATGGGTACATTCATGCTAATCAACTGGATTATACACTAAGAAATGGCCAAATTGTGAGGTATAATATGCTTTGTGCTGATATTCCAACATATTTGTGCATCATGTTTTATTTATCATCAATGAACCGGCATTTTAAATTCAATATGTAATGAAATTGACTTGAGGTTTTGACTTAAAACTACAAGACCCAGCAGGCACATGTATATAGTATTTCTTCTATTGTTAGAACTTAGATGAGGTGAAAACATCACACCAAAAAATGCATAAAAACTAAAAGCGGACTATCTGTTTGTCAATTGAGAAAGAATACGGAGGTATTCGAAACGCGTCTGACAACACTTGTAAAATAAAAGACCTGCAAATCCACGAAAATTGGAGTCTGTATTTCGTTCCTTTGGCTTTGTTCCGGCTGGGCACTGCAGAGGGGATTCGGAGATATCTTCATATCAAATTGCGAAATATCGGGTTGGTTTCGCTTACAGACCCCCTGTCCAGGAAGCGGCTGCTGCAATCAACCTCTTTCTCGCTCGACTTCCGTTAAGGAAACTACTGCGGCGGCCCCGAGTGAAAGCGCGGAGACCAGGCTGCTGTGAACGCGGCAACTCTAGCGAGGTCGGAGGACCAGCGGGAGCGAAGCACGAACGGCAGTGAGTGTCCTAGCGCGAGTGAGACTCGGTGGGCAGGTGTGGGCAGGCTGAATCGGCTCTGACATTTGAGTGCCGAGCGTGTGATTTGAAACACTAAGTAACAACTGCATAACAGATAACATGTCAGAGGATGAAGTTCGCGCAAGAGAGGCAGCTGCAGATGATATCTACAGCAAGCTGCCTACTATGGAAAAGAGGGGAGCAGTGGCCAACACAATTAGCACTGTACAAGCGGATGACACTGCCAGGACTCTCTTAAGGAAGCTGGAAAAATGCATGAGATCCGAAGTAACAAAGTGGTGGGAAAGAAAATCACTGAGCAAATATGCGGAAGCTGGTCGAGTCCCACGGGGGTTAAGAATTTTACTTGCTCCGAGTTATGAGAATCCGGATCCTCAAATGTTAAAAGAATGGGGCACAATGAACCTAGAAGCGTCAATGAACCTAGTCCATCTATTAATTAAATATGCAGAATCTGATAGACTAAAATTACTGGATGAAATTAAGAAAATAAATGAAGAGCTGGCAAAACTAGAACCAAATGATTATATTGCAAAAACGCGCAAGGAGATCAAAGACAGGCTGCAAAAACAAGAAGAAAAAATCAAACAGCGCAAAGTATACAAATTCGCCCGTGACCTGGCAGATTATGAGCAAGGCAGAATTTACACATTTGCCAAAAAATTTGATGTGGCCAAAAAACTGAAAGCAAACTCAAAAAAGACCACAGGGCAGGCAATGAGTGAACAAGCAACATGCTCAAACCAACAGGCTCCTGATACTAATAATCCCGCAAGTGAACAGAGTGATGACAGCTCAGTTTATAGCGCCAGTGGTACCAACAGCACGGACGATGAGGATACTACTCCAAGAACCCTAAACCTCGGTGAGGAAATTGATTTTTTAGTCGAGGACAGACTAAAAACATTAAGGCCACGGAAACAACAACAGTCACAGCCATTGGTAACACAAAAACCCGAAACGCAAAAAGGAGGGAAAGGCGTAACAAAAACAAGAGGAAGAGGGAAAAGAAATTTTTGGCGCAACCAACAATAACTAATGCAATGGACAAAACAATCATCAATATGACGTCATTGAAATTGAATGAAAATGAAGAACAAATTTTAAAGTTGGGGCTATCATACTGTCCCCCAAGAAACTTCAATTTTGCACAGACTCGGATTGACATCTTCAGTTATCTCAGAAAACTAAAACTGCTCAAATTCTATAAAATCAAAAATGGGCTAGCAAAAAAACAAACAGTGGAACAATCATCCTCGGGCATTAGATTAAGAGCCACTGATGTAGAAGGAATAGTGGCAGCTCAAGCACTAGAAGGAAACATCGATGAAGCAATTGAAAGTAACATGTCCACCCAAGAACACCTACAATCAGCGTCAATAACTCAATTGGTAGCAGGCAAAAGTCCTTTCAAGCCGAAATCAGTGTTTGTACCAATCATGCCTAAGGATGCAATAGATATATTCCACGACAGGATAAAAGATTTGCATCATCGAGTCAGTCATCACCCTAAAAAATTAAGTCAGAACCAACTGCAATACAATCGATTAATGACCAAACTAGGTAACAACACTGAAATCATTACAAAAGCCTCAGACAAAGGCGGTAATATAGTACTGTGGCCCAAGCAAGACTACATAAGGGAAGCCAATCGACAGTTGTCGGATACCAAGTGTTATGTGGAAACAGTTAACAAAGAATATACAAAAGCTTTGGAAACTTTGCGGAAACATCTACTCCAATGTAAAAGAGACAATATGATTTTCAAAGAGGAATATGCTTTTCTATGGAATGAGTCACCTGTTTTGCCATCAATATACTTTCTCCCCAAAACCCATAAGGAGAGAACCCCAGTCCCAGGACGCCCGATAATATCGGCGATTGAAAGTGCAAGTGAGCACCTATCACAGTACATTGATTTCTTCTTGCAAGATCTGGTCAGGGATTTACCATCATATGTTAAGGACACCGGTGACTTTCTAACAAAAATCAGCAATATCAAAGTGGGAAGACGGTATGAGAATGTTAACATTGGACATTGAATCCCTATACACTTGTATAGATCATCAAGTGGGATTAGATGCTATAAAACATTTCTTGTCCACTAGACCAATCGAATATTACGAACACAACAAAGTAATTATGAGAAGCATTGACTGGTGCTTAAACAACAATTATTTTGCATTTTCGAAAAAGATTTACAGACAATGCAGGGGCGTAGCAATGGGGTCTTGCTTCTCCCCCAGCTATGCCTGTTTAGTGGTTGGCTGGTAGGAGGAGCAGACACTCAGACAAGAACTGTCGTCAAAATATGGTAACAATATAATAATTTGGTTACGTTTTATAGACGACGTCTTTGTGTTGTGGAAGGGGACAATGAAAGTGCAAATGCTTTTCTTCAGGACATTAATGTGAACCAAATGAATCTGAATTTTACTTCAAATATGAGTTGCAATGAGGTTGATTTTTTGGACACTAAAGTCTATGTTGAAAATGGTGAGTTAAAAACAACGTTGCATAGAAAACCAACAGCCGGTAACTCTACGTTACATGCCTCTAGTGCCCACCCCAGACACTTAATTGACAGCATTCCCTATGGTGAGCTTCTCAGAATAAAACGCATATGTAGTGATGAAAAACAACAGACTTTGTGCATGCGAGAAGCTGTGGAAAGATTCCGTAGGAGAGGCTACACGGCAAAAATTCTACAAAGGGCTTTGGACAAAGCCAATAGTAGATCCAGGGAATCATTGTTACCAAACACAGAAGAAAATACTCTGCAGGAAAGTGAGGAAACTCCAAATACACCTAGGCTGATATTAACCTACAACAACCAGCATCGCGAAATTCGATCAATAATCAATCGAAATTGGGCGATAGTGCAGACAGATGCAGTCATGACACCAGAATTGCCTCAGAAATCCATAATAACTTTTCGGAGAGGCATTTCCACGAAAAGTGAAATAGCCAAAAGCATCCCAGACCTTGGTACCAAAAAGAAGAGCACTTTGTGGTTACCGGATAAACAAGGTTTTTTTAAATGCTCATCCTGTCGGGCTTGCAAATTTGGTATAACTACCAAAAAATACACTACACCTTTCAGCCCGAAGGAATTTAAAATTCAGGGATGCTATGACTGCAAGACTGAATACGCAGTCTACATTCTGACGTGTACTTGCGGGCTCAGATATGTGGGAAGCACCAAGCAGCAAGTACACGTCAGAATTCTGCAACATCTGCGTGCTATCGTGAATAACGATAGCACGTATCCTGTCGCAAGACACTTTAAGGCAGTCCACCAAAACAACCTAGCGGACTTAAAATATTTTGTCATCGGAGCAGTAAATGAGAATCCGCGTGGTGGAAATAGAGAGAAGTGCCTTAGGCAGCTGGAATCTAAATTCATTGTATAATTAGACAGTAGACAGCCTAATGGTTTAAACAATACGGAGGACTTACATCATTTCCTTTAAGAGCTTATTCATTGGTTAAGATGTCTCCGATAAGGTACTTTGAAACTTTTGTTGCTTGTTTTGAAGCCCAATAAGTTTACTGCGGCCCCAGTGCCTTTTCCATTTATCTCAATTTTGATTTTAGTCTTTCACATTATAAGTATAAATTATTTTTATCTTATAATTTTTAAAACACAAATCTTGCCAATATCAAGATTTTTTTCGTTTTTCCTTAAACAGAGCACCGAAATTATGGATTGGGAAAATATCACTGTAATTGTTAGTAGTTTATTTGAAGAAATACTTTTATGCTGCTATAATAACATAGTTTGCACTTATCCTGTATTTTGCACATTGCTCTATTTTGCACAACTCTTATCTTGAATAGTTCAGATTAATGAGGTTAGGTCCTTATGAAATTCTGGAATTCATTCCGATATATATGTGTAGTCAATTGTGAAGTACCAATATTTTTATAGCATATTTCTATTTTTATATTGTATATAACATGCATATTTATTATGTATATATATTTTTTTTTAAAAGAGAGATATATATATTTTTGTATGTTATGGGTACATTCATGCTAATCAACTGGATTATACACTAAGAAATGGCCAAATTGTGAGGTATAATATGCTTTGTGCTGATATTCCAACATATTTGTGCATCATGTTTTATTTATCATCAATGAACCGGCATTTTAAATTCAATATGTAATGAAATTGACTTGAGGTTTTGACTTAAAACTACAAGACCCAGCAGGCACATGTATATAGTATTTCTTCTATTGTTAGAACTTAGATGAGGTGAAAACATCACACCAAAAAATGCATAAAAACTAAAAGCGGACTATCTGTTTGTCAATTGAGAAAGAATACGGAGGTATTCGAAACGCGTCTGACAAAACTTGTAAAATAAAAGACCTGCAAATCCACAAAAATTGGAGTCTGTATTTCGTTCCTTTGGCTTTGTTCCGGCTGGGCACTGCAGAGGAGATTCGGAGATATCTTCATATCAAATTGCGAAATATCGGGTTGGTTTCGCTTACAGACCCCCTGTCCAGGAGGCGGCTGCTGCATTCAACCTCTTACTCGCTCGACTTCCGTTAAGGAAACTACTGCGGAGGCCCCTGAGTGAAAGCGCGGAGACCAGGCTGCTGTGAACGCGGCAACTCTAGCGAGGTCGGAGGACCAGCGGGAGCGAAGCACGAACGGTGGTGAGTGTCCTAGCGCGAGTGAGACTCGGTGGGCAGGTGTGGGCAGGCTGAATCGGCTCTGACATTTGAGTGCCGAGCGTGTGATTTGAAACACTAAGTAACAACTGCATAACAGATAACATGTCAGAGGATGAAGTTCGCGCAAGAGAGGCAGCTGCAGATGATATCTACAGCAAGCTGCCTACTATGGAAAAGAGGGGAGCAGTGGCCAACACAATTAGCACTGTAGAAGCGGATGACACTGCCAGGACTCTCTTAAGGAAGCTGGAAAAATGCATGATATCCGAAGTAACAAAGTGGTGGGAAAGAAAATCACTGAGCAAATATGCGGAAGCTGGTCGAGTCCCACGGGGGTTAAGAATTTTACTTGCTCCGAGTTATGAGAATCCGGATCCTCAAATGTTAAAAGAATGGGGCACAATGAACCTAGAAGCGTCAATGAACCTAGTCCATCTATTAAATAAATATGCAGAATCTGATAGACTAAAATTACTGGATGAAATTAAGAAAATAAATGAAGAGCTGGCAAAACTAGAACCAAATGATTATATTGCAAAAACGCGCAAGGAGATCAAAGACAGGCTGCAAAAACAAGAAGAAAAAATCAAACAGCGCAAAGTATACAAATTCGCCCGTGACCTGGCAGATTATGAGCAAGGCAGAATTTACACATTTGCCAAAAAATTTGATGTGGCCAAAAAACTGAAAGCAAACTCAAAAAAGACCACAGGGCAGGCAATGAGTGAACAAGCAACATGCTCAAACCAACAGGCTCCTGATACTAATAATCCCGCAAGTGAACAGAGTGATGACAGTTCAGTTTATAGCGCCAGTGGTACCAACAGCACGGACGATGAGGATACTACTCCAAGAACCCTAAACCTCGGTGAGGAAATTGATTTTTTAGTCGAGGACAGACTAAAAACATTAAGGCCACGGAAACAACAACAGTCACAGCCATTGGTAACACAAAAACCCGAAACGCAAAAAGGAGGGAAAGGCGTAACAAAAACAAGAGGAAGAGGGAAAAGAAATTTTTGGCGCAACCAACAATAACTAATGCAATGGACAAAACAATCATCAATATGACGTCATTGAAATTGAATGAAAATGAAGAAAAATTTTTAAAGTTGGGGCTATCATACTGTCCCCCAAGAAACTTCAATTTTGCACAGACTCGGATTGACATCTTCAGTTATATCAGAAAACTAAAACTGCTCAAATTCTATAAAATCAAAAATGGGCTAGCAAAAAAACAAACAGTGGAACAATCATCCTCGGGCATTAGATTAAGAGCCACTGATGTAGAAGGAATAGTGGCAGCTCAAGCACTAGAAGGAAACATCGATGAAGCAATTGAAAGTAACATGTCCACCCAAGAACACCTACAATCAGCGTCAATAACTCAATTGGGGGCAGGCAAAAGTCCTTTCAAGCCGAAATCAGTGTTTGTACCAATCATGCCTAAGGATGCCATAGATATATTCCACGACAGGGTAACAGAAGACATAAAAGATTTGCATCATCGAGTCAGTCATCACCCTAAAAAATTAAGTCAGAACCAACTGCAATACAATCGATTAATGACCAAACTAGGTAACAACACTGAAATCATTATAAAAGCCTCAGACAAAGGCGGTAATATAGTACTGTGGCCCAAGCAAGACTACATAAGGGAAGCCAATCGACAGTTGTCGGATACCAAGTGTTATGTGGAAACAAATAACAAAGAATATACAAAAGCTTTGGAAACTTTGCGGAAACATCTACTCCAATGTAAAAGAGACAATATGATTTCCAAAGAGGAATATGCTTTTCTATGGAATGAGTCACCTGTTTTGCCATCAATATACTTTCTCCCCAAAACCCATAAGGAGAGAACCCCAGTCCCAGGACGCCCGATAATATCGGCGATTGAAAGTGCAAGTGAGCACCTATCACAGTACATTGATTTCTTCTTGCAAGATCTGGTCAGGGATTTACCATCATATGTTAAGGTCACCGGTGACTTTCTAACAAAAATCAGCAATATCAAAGTGGGAAGACGGTATGAGAATGTTAACATTGGACATTGAATCCCTATACACTTGTATAGATCATCAAGTGGGATTAGATGCTATTAAACATTTCTTGTCCACTAGACCAATCGAATATTACGAACACAACAAAGTATTTATGAGAAGCATTGACTGGTGCTTAAACAACAATTATTTTGCATTTTCGAAAAAGATTTACAGACAATGCAGGGGCGTAGCAATGGGGTCTTGCTTCTCCCCCAGCTATGCCTGTTTAGTGGTTGGCTGGTGGGAGGAGCAGACACTCAGACAAGAACTGTCGTCAAAATATGGTAACAATATAATAATTTGGTTACGTTTTATAGACGACGTCTTTGTGTTGTGGAAGGGGACAATGAAAGTGCAAATGCTTTTCTTCAGGACATTAATGTGAAGCAAATGAATCTGAATTTTACTTCAAATATGAGTTGCAATGAGGTTGATTTTTTGGACACAAAAGTCTATGTTGAAAATGGTGAGTTAAAAACAACGTTGCATAGAAAACCAACAGCCTCTAGTGCCCACCCCAGACACTTAATTGACAGCATTCCCTATGGTGAGCTTCTCAGAATAAAACGCATATGTAGTGATGAAAAACAACAGACTTTGTACATGCGAGAAGCTGTGGAAAGATTCCGTAGGAGAGGCTACACGGCAGAAATTCTACAAAGGGCTTTGGACAAAGCCAATAGTAGATCCAGGGAATCATTGTTACCAAACACAGAAGAAAATACTCTGCAGGAAAGTGAGGAAACTCCAAATACACCCAGGCTGATATTAACCTACAACAAGCAGCATCGCGAAATTCGATCAATAATCAATCGAAATTTGGTGATAGTGCAGACAGATGCAGTCATGACACCAGAATTGCCTCAGAAACCCATAATAACTTTTCGGAGAGGCATTTCCATGAAAAGTGAAATAGCCAAAAGCATCCCAGACCTTGGTACCAAAAAGAAGAGCACTTTTTGGTTACCGGATAAACAAGGTTTTTTTAAATGCTCATCCTGTCGGGCTTGCAAATTTGGTATAACTACCAAAAAATACACTACACCTTTCAGCCCGAAGGAATTTAAAATTCAGGGATGCTATGACTGCAAGACTGAATACGCAGTCTACATTCTGACGTGTACTTGCGGGCTCAGATATGTGGGAAGTACCAAGCAGCAGGTACACGTCAGAATTCTGCAACATCTGCGTGCTATCGTGAATAACGATAGCACGTATCCTGTCGCAAGACACTTTAAGGCAGTCCACCAAAACAACCTAGCGGACTTAAAATATTTTGTCATCGGAGCAGTAAATGAGAATCCGCGTGGTGGAAATAGAGAGAAGTGCCTTAGGCAGCTGGAATCTAAATTCATTGTATAATTAGACAGTAGACAGCCTAATGGTTTAAACAATACGGAGGACTTACATCATTTCCTTTAAGAGCTTATTCATTGGTTAAGATGTCTCCGATAAGGTACTTTGAAACTTTTGTTGCTTGTTTTGAAGCCCAATAAGTTTACTGCGGCCCCAGTGCCTTTTCCATTTATCTCAATTTTGATTTTAGTCTTTCACATTATAAGTATAAATTATTTTTATCTTATAATTTTTAAAACACAAATCATGCCAATATCAAGATTTTTTTCGTTTTTCTTTAAACAGAGCACCGAAATTATGGATTGGGAAAATATCACTGTAATTGTTAGCAGCTTATTTGAAGAAATACTTTTATGCTGCTATAATAACATAGTTTGCACTTATCCTGTATTTTGCACATTGCTCTATTTTGCACAACTCTTATCTTGAATAGTTCAGATTAATGAGGTTAGGTCCTTATGAAATTCTGGAATTTATTCCGATATATATGTGTAGTCAATTGTGAAGTACCAATATTTTCATAGCATATTTCTATTTTTATATTGTATATAACATGCATATTTATTATGTATATATATATTTTTTTTTAAAAGAGAGATATATATATTTTTGTATGTTATGGGTACATTCATGCTAATCAACTGGATTATACACTAAGAAATGGCCAAATTGTGAAGTATAATATGCTTTGTGCTGATATTCCAACACATTTGTGCATCATGTTTTATTTATCATCAATGAACCGGCATTTTAAATTCAATATGTAATGAAATTGACTTGAGGTTTTGACTTAAAACTACAAGACCCAGCAGGCACATGTATATAGTATTTCTTCTATTTTTAGCACTTAGATGAGGTGAAAACATCACACCAAAAAATGCATAAAAACTAAAAGCGGACTATCTGTTTGTCAATTGAGAAAGAATACGGAGGTATTCGAAACGCGTCTGACAACACTTGTAAAATAAAAGACCTGCAAATCCATGAAAATTGGAGTCTGTATTTCGTTCCTTTGGCTTCATTCCGGCTGGGCACTGCAGAGGGGATTCGGAGATATCTTCATATGAAATTGCGAAATATCGGGTTGGTTTCACTTACAGACCCCCTGTCCAGGAAGCGGCTGCTGCAATCAACCTCTTTCTCGCTCGACTTCCGTTAAGGAAACTACTGCGGCGGCCCCGAGTGAAAGCTCGGAGACCAGGCTGCTGTGAACGCGGCAACTCTAGCGAGGTCGGAGGACCAGCGGGAGCGAAGCACGAACGGCGGTGAGTGTCCTAGCGCGAGTGAGACTCGGTGGGCAGGTGTGGGCAGGCTGAATCGGCTCTGACATTTGAGTGCCGAGCGTGTGATTTGAAACACTAAGTAACAACTGCATAACAGATAACATGTCAGAGGATGAAGTTCGCGCAAGAGAGGCAGCTGCAGATGATATCTACAGCAAGCTGCCTACTATGGAAAAGAGGGGAGCAGTGGCCAACACAATTAGCACTGTACAAGCGGATGACACTGCCAGGACTCTCTTGAGGAAGCTGAAAAAATGCATGAGATCCGAAGTAACAAAGTGGTGGGAAAGAAAATCACTGAGCAAATATGCGGAAGCTGGTCGAGTCCCACGGGGGTTAAGAATTTTACTTGCTCCGAGTTATGAGAATCCGGATCCTCAAATGTTAAAAGAATGGGGCACAATGAACCTAGAAGCGTCAATGAACCTAGTCCATCTATTAATTAAATATGCAGAATCTGATAGACTAAAATTACTGGATGAAATTAAGAAAATAAATGAAGAGCTGGCAAAACTAGAACCAAATGATTATATTGCAAAAACGCGCAAGGAAATCAAAGACAGGCTGCAAAAACAAGAAGAAAAAATCAAACAGCGCAAAGTATACAAATTCGCCCGTGACCTGGCAGATTATGAGCAAGGCAGAATTTACACATTTGCCAAAAAATTTGATGTGGCCAAAAAACTGAAAGCAAACTCAAAAAAGACCACAGGGCAGGCAATGAGTGAACAAGCAACATGCTCAAACCAACAGGCTCCTGATACTAATAATCCCGCAAGTGAACAGAGTGATGACAGTTCAGTTTATAGCGCCAGTGGTACCAACAGCACGGACGATGAGGATACTACTCCAAGAACCCTAAACCTCGGTGAGGAAATTGATTCTTTAGTCGAGGACAGACTAAAAACATTAAGGCCACGGAAACAACAACAGTCACAGCCATTGGTAACACAAAAACCCGAAACGCAAAAAGGAGGGAAAGGCGTAACAAAAACAAGAGGAAGAGGGAAAATAAATTTTTGCCGCAACCAACAATAACTAATGCAATGGACAAAACAATCATCAATATGACGTCATTGAAATTGAATGAAAATGAAGAACAAATTTTAAAGTTGGGGCTATCATACTGTCCCCCAAGAAACTTCAATTTTGCACAGACTCGGATTGACATCTTCAGTTATATCAGAAAACTAAAACTGCTCAAATTCTATAAAATCAAAAATGGGCTAGGAAAAAAACAAACAGTGGAACAATCATCCTCGGGCATTAGATTAAGAGCCACTGATGTAGAAGGAATAGTGGCAGCTCAAGCACTAGAAGGAAACATCGATGAAGCAATTGAAAGTAACATGTCCACCCAAGAACACCTACAATCAGCGTCAATAACTCAATTGGGGGCAGGCAAAAGTCCTTTCAAGCCGAAATCAGTGTTTGTACCAATCATGCCTAAGGATGCCATAGATATATTCTACGACAGGGTAACAGAAGACATAAAAGATTTGCATCATCGAGTCAGTCATCACCCTAAAAAATTAAGTCAGAACCAACTGCAATACAATCGATTAATGAACAAACTAGGTAACAACACTGAAATCATTATAAAAGCCTCAGACAAAGGCGGTAATATAGTACTGTGGCCCAAGCAAGACTACATAAGGGAAGCCAATCGACAGTTGTCGGATACCAAGTGTTATGTGGAAACAAATAACAAAGAATATACAAAAGCTTTGGAAACTTTGCGGAAACATCTACTCCAATGTAAAAGAGACAATATGATTTCCAAAGAGGAATATGCTTTTCTATGGAATGAGTCACCTGTTTTGCCATCAATATACTTTCTCCCCAAAACCCATAAGGAGAGAACCCCAGTCCCAGGACGCCCGATAATATCGGCGATTGAAAGTGCAAGTGAGCACCTATCACAGTACATTGATTTCTTCTTGCAAGATCTGGTCAGGGATTTACCATCATATGTTAAGGACACCGGTGACTTTCTAAGAAAAATCAGCAATATCAAAGTGGGAAGACGGTATGAGAATGTTAACATTGGACATTGAATCCCTATACACTTGTATAGATCATCAAGTGGGATTAGATGCTATTAAACATTTCTTGTCCACTAGACCAATCGAATATTACGAACACAACAAAGTAATTATGAGAAGCATTGACTGGTGCTTAAACAACAATTATTTTGCATTTTCGAAAAAGATTTACAGACAATGCAGGGGCGTAGCAATGGGGTCTTGCTTCTCCCCCAGCTATGCCTGTTTAGTGGTTGGCTGGTGGGAGGAGCAGACACTCAGACAAGAACTGTCGTCAAAATATAGTAACAATATAATAATTTGGTTACGTTTTATAGACGACGTCTTTGTGTTGTGGAAAGGGGACAATGAAAGTGCAAATGCTTTTCTTCAGGACAATAATGTGAACCAAATGAATCTGAATTTTACTTCAAATATGAGTTGCAATGAGGTTGATTTTTTGGACACAAAAGTCTATGTTGAAAATGGTGAGTTAAAAACAACGTTGCATAGAAAACCAACAGCCGGTAACTCTACGTTACATGCCTCTAGTGCCCACCCCAGACACTTAATTGACAGCATTCCCTATGGTGAGCTTCTCAGAATAAAACGCATATGTAGTGATGAAAAACAACAGACTTTGTACATGCGAGAAGCTGTGGAAAGATTCCGTAGGAGAGGCTACACGGCAGAAATTCTACAAAGGGCTTTGGACAAAGCCAATAGTAGATCCAGGGAATCATTGTTACCAAACACAGAAGAAAATACTCTGCAGGAAAGTGAGGAAACTCCAAATACACCCAGGCTGATATTAACCTACAACAACCAGCATCGCGAAATTCGATCAATAATCAATCGAAATTTGGTGATAGTGCAGACAGATGCAGTCATGACACCAGAATTGCCTCAGAAACCCATAATAACTTTTCGGAGAGGCATTTCCATGAAAAGTGAAATAGCCAAAAGCATCCCAGACCTTGGTACCAAAAAGAAGAGCACTTTTTGGTTACCGGATAAACAAGGTTTTTTTAAATGCTCATCCTGTCGGGCTTGCAAATTTGGTATAACTACCAAAAAATACACTACACCTTTCAGCCCGAAGGAATTTAAAATTCAGGGATGCTATGACTGCAAGACTGAATACGCAGTCTACATTCTGACGTGTACTTGCGGGCTCAGATATGTGGGAAGTACCAAGCAGCAGGTACACGTCAGAATTCTGCAACATCTGCGTGCTATCGTGAATAACGATAGCACGTATCCTGTCGCAAGACACTTTAAGGCAGTCCACCAAAACAACCTAGCGGACTTAAATTATTTTGTCATCGGAGCAGTAAATGAGAATCCGCGTGGTGGAAATAGAGAGAAGTGCCTTAGGCAGCTGGAATCTAAATTCATTGTATAATTAGACAGTAGACAGCCTAATGGTTTAAACAATACGGAGGACTTACATCATTTCCTTTAAGAGCTTATTCATTGGTTAAGATGTCTCCGATAAGGTACTTTGAAACTTTTGTTGCTTGTTTTGAAGCCCAATAAGTTTACTGCGGCCCCAGTGCCTTTTCCATTTATCTCAATTTTGATTTTAGTCTTTCACATTATAAGTATAAATTATTTTTATCTTATAATTTTTAAAACACAAATCATGCCAATATCAAGATTTTTTTCGTTTTTCTTTAAACAGAGCACCGAAATTATGGATTGGGAAAATATCACTGTAATTGTTAGCAGCTTATTTGAAGAAATACTTTTATGCTGCTATAATAACATAGTTTGCACTTATCCTGTATTTTGCACATTGCTCTATTTTGCACAACTCTTATCTTGAATAGTTCAGATTAATGAGGTTAGGTCCTTATGAAATTCTGGAATTTATTCCGATATATATGTGTAGTCAATTGTGAAGTATCAATATTTTTATAGCATATTTCTATTTTTATATTGTATATAACATGCATATTTATTATGTATATATATATATTTTTTTAAAAGAGAGATATATATATTTTTGTATGTTATGGGTACATTCATGCTAATCAACTGGATTATACACTAAGAAATGGCCAAATTGTGAAGTATAATATGCTTTGTGCTGATATTCCAACACATTTGTGCATCATGTTTTATTTATCATCAATGAACCGGCATTTTAAATTCAATATGTAATGAAATTGACTTGAGGTTTTGACTTAAAACTACAAGACCCAGCAGGCACATGTATATAGTATTTCTTCTATTGTTAGAACTTAGATGAGGTGAAAACATCACACCAAAAAATGCATAAAAACTAAAAGCGGACTATCTGTTTGTCAATTGAGAAAGAATACGGAGGTATTCGAAATGCGTCTGACAACACTTGTAAAATAAAAGACCTGCAAATCCATGAAAATTGGAGTCTGTATTTCGTTCCTTTGGCTTCATTCCGGCTGGGCACTGCAGAGGGGATTCGGAGATATCTTCATATCAAATTGCGAAATATCGGGTTGGTTTCGCTTACAGACCCCCTGTCCAGGAAGCGGCTGCTGCAATCAACCTCTTTCTCGCTCGACTTCCGTTAAGGAAACTACTGCGGCGGCCCCGAGTGAAAGCGCGGAGACCAGGCTGCTGTGAACGCGGCAACTCTAGCGAGGTCGGAGGACCAGCGGGAGCGAAGCACGAACGGCGGTGAGTGTCCTAGCGCGAGTGAGACTTGGTGGGCAGGTGTGGGCAGGCTGAATCGGCTCTGACATTTGAGTGCCGAGCGTGTGATTTGAAACACTAAGTAACAACTGCATAACAGATAACATGTCAGAGGATGAAGTTCGCGCAAGAGAGGCAGCTGCAGATGATATCTACAGCAAGCTGCCTACTATGGAAAAGAGGGGAGCAGTGGCCAACACAATTAGCACTGTACAAGCGGATGACACTGCCAGGACTCTCTTGAGGAAGCTGAAAAAATGCATGAGATCCGAAGTAACAAAGTGGTGGGAAAGAAAATCACTGAGCAAATATGCGGAAGCTGGTCGAGTCCCACGGGGGTTAAGAATTTTACTTGCTCCGAGTTATGAGAATCCGGATCCTCAAATGTTAAAAGAATGGGGCACAATGAACCTAGAAGCGTCAATGAACCTAGTCCATCTATTAATTAAATATGCAGAATCTGATAGACTAAAATTACTGGATGAAATTAAGAAAATAAATGAAGAGCTGGCAAAACTAGAACCAAATGATTATATTGCAAAAACGCGCAAGGAGATCAAAGACAGGCTGCAAAAACAAGAAGAAAAAATCAAACAGCGCAAAGTATACAAATTCGCCCGTGACCTGGCAGATTATGTGCAAGGCAGAATTTACACATTTGCCAAAAAATTTGATGTGGCCAAAAAACTGAAAGCAAACTCAAAAAAGACCACAGGGCAGGCAATGAGTGAACAAGCAACATGCTCAAACCAACAGGCTCCTGATACTAATAATCCCGCAAGTGAACAGAGTGATGACAGTTCAGTTTATAGCGCCAGTGGTACCAACAGCACGGACGATGAGGATACTACTCCAAGAACCCTAAACCTCGGTGAGGAAATTGATTCTTTAGTCGAGGACAGACTAAAAACATTAAGGCCACGGAAACAACAACAGTCACAGCCATTGGTAACACAAAAACCCGAAACGCAAAAAGGAGGGAAAGGTGTAACAAAAACAAGAGGAAGAGGGAAAAGCAATTTTTGGCGCAACCAACAATAACTAATGCAATGGACAAAACAATCATCAATATGACGTCATTGAAATTGAATGAAAATGAAGAACACATTTTAAAGTTGGGGCTATCATACTGTCCCCCAAGAAACTTCAATTTTGCACAGACTCGGATTGACATCTTCAGTTATATCAGAAAACTAAAACTGCTCAAATTCTATAAAATCAAAAATGGGCTAGCAAAAAAACAAACAGTGGAACAATCATCCTCGGGCATTAGATTAAGAGCCACTGATGTAGAAGGAATAGTGGCAGCTCAAGCACTAGAAGGAAACATCGATGAAGCAATTGAAAGTAACATGTCCACCCAAGAACATCTACAATCAGCGTCAATAACTCAATTGGGGGCAGGCAAAAGTCCTTTCAAGCCGAAATCAGTGTTTGTACCAATCATGCCTAAGGATGCCATAGATATATTCCACGACAGGGTAACAGAAGACATAAAAGATTTGCATCATCGAGTCAGTCATCACCCTAAAAAATTAAGTCAGAACCAACTGCAATACAATCGATTAATGACCAAACTAGGTAACAACACTGAAATCATTATAAAAGCCTCAGACAAAGGCGGTAATATAGTACTGTGGCCCAAGCAAGACTACATAAGGGAAGCCAATCGACAGTTGTCGGATACCAAGTGTTATGTGGAAACAAATAACAAAGAATATACAAAAGCTTTGGAAACTTTGCGGAAACATCTACTCCAATGTAAAAGAGACAATATGATTTCCAAAGAGGAATATGCTTTTCTATGGAATGAGTCACCTGTTTTGCCATCAATATACTTTCTCCCTGTAGGAGAGTAGGGTCTGCTATCCTATGGTCACCCCAAATTTTTGCTTTTTGCTTCACTGGTTTCTGACTTAATGTGGCTGTGGGCCTGCTAATCAGACCCACAGCCTGCTGTTCTCTCTCTAAATTACTGCCAATGCACTCTAGGTGCATTACGAATTGGAACTGGTTCACCTTATGAGCCCCTGTATTAGTGCACCCTAGGTGCCCAGGGCATAGGTGTATCCAAGGCCTACCAGGGGCTGCAGCACGTATTGTGCCACCCCTGGCCTGGCCTCCATATTTGACACAACTGGCTGATCACTCAGCTGGGGTAAGTCGGTGTAACCACCTCTTACTTAGGCGCAGTATGTCTGTGCCTAACCCTAAACTGGACACATATGTTCCTATCAGCCACTCCTATGGAAGGCCTCATCAATCCTGGAGGCAGAGTGCTTGGAAATATGTGAGATGGTGCTCTGGCATGAGCTGAGCCTGTCTGCAGCTGTCGGGAACAACTCCCTAAGCTGTTCCGGGATATTGCCATACCATATACTCTTAAGTGCATTATAATCCTCGCGGTTAAATGCTATCTTTGGTTTGGCTTTATCAAAACATGTCGAGTAAGGTGTCATACGAATTGGAATACTATCCCCTCGCCAATTCTGGCGACGGGGATAGCATTCCACCCTTCTAGAGGGACACGACATGTGTGTAGCCTTAACCCCGGTTAAAGTTAAACAGAGCCTCAGCTTCACAAAATGGACGCTGCCACCACAGACACAAGTCTGGCCTCCTGCTGCTGACCGAAACTCGGCAGATGGTGGCCTGGACAAAGGGTTTCCTGCCTTGGGAGGTGCGAGCACCACCCCAGACAGGATTTTGTGTATTGGGTAGGACAGGGCTGAATAGAATCAGACATGCCCGGGGCACACAAGGTGTCCCCGTGCATAGGCCAGCCCAAACCGGTTCTGGGGCCTTCCAGCCCCAGTCCTGGCGCGGAGCTGGACAAAGGAAAGGGGGTGTAACCGCCCCCCTTCCTGGTTCTTCCCAGAGGAGGGACCTAGTAGGTGATCCACCCCCTAGATTGGGAATAAGAGGGGGAGCAGTGCCATTGCACGGCAGATCATCCCGAAATCAACTTAAAACTAAGAAGAAGACTGGACTTCGACATTCTGCTGCACAGAAGACTGAAGAAGAATCTCCCTTGTGGCCAAGGAGTGACCACCCTGTGAACACAGGTACCAACCAGCAACTCGACGTCTGCTTTGCCGCCGCCTCCCGCCGGAGCCCGAGCCCAGAGCCCGACAAGAACCAGATTCCCAGACCTCTCAGAGCCCGATCCATAGTCCCTGCAAAGAAGGGACCCGTGGAGGCACCGAGTGACGTGGGACCGGACCTCTTGAAAGACACCCGAAAAGCTGACTGCGCAGCTTCTGAGGCATCCTCGACGTTGTGCTTTGGGGAGTGAGAACCCCCACCACCGAGCAGCCCTTGCACCGAAGATCAGCCCTCCAGCATCTCCACGATCTGCGTGGGGCCCTTTTGCATTGTGCCACTCGACGCGCCATCCCGGCCACTAGCCACGCGGCCAGCGGCCATCTTGGCGACGAACCCGAAGATTTAAACAGCAGGTCTGGTTGCTCCAGACCTACCCAAGCTCCTGTGAAAAGGAGCACCCGCTCTGACCTTGCTGGTCCGAGTGAACAGCATCTTTCAACTTCTGCGTGGCTTGCATTTGCCAAGGCCTGTTTGCTCCGATCAGGTCGCCGACACCGCCAACAGCGAGAAGCCTACGTGGGACAGCTCGTGACCGACTCCTGGACGTCCTCGACCCCGGGTATCCACGTGGCTGCAGAAAGAAGCTACCCGACAACGCCTGTTTGCACCCGACATCGCCTGGTTCCGATCTGGTTCCACGGTAGTCACTGGCTAGTGACTTTGAACACTGTCCCCTCTGCTTTCAGGTCTTCACATCTTCAGATCCACCCTTGGATCCACCGGAACCCTTCTCATCGAGCCGCCTGCAGCATCTTCAGCTCCAAGCACCATCGACCAGCGTGACGAAACCCGACACAACTTCGACCCTGTGCACCCGCTTCCTGTGGGTGAGGTAACTCAGCTCCGCCGGTGCTCCTGCACTGGTACACATCCCAAGGGCCTGTGTTTTAAGTTTCAGCTCCGTAGGTCACTCGGAAGGTTCCTAACTTTCTAACTTTGTACTTTTTACGCACCATAGACTTTGTATTGGAAAGTGCGTGCACTTTGAACACTGCACCCGAGTCCCGTGGGCCTCTCCCGACTTAGTTAACTCCAGTCTCGAATAGCTCCAGCGATTCCCAAGGCCCTAGGCCTCTTCACTTTCCTATTGGTATCTCTTATACCACTTTCTTAGTATATGGTTTAGGTGGCCCCTAGGGCTCATCCATATTGTGCAACTTTTGTGTATTTTAAACTGTCTTGTGATTTAACGCTTGTGCTTCTGTGCTCATAAAGAGTCCAGGGGATTTTAATAGTTAATAAATCAATATATATTTTCAATATATATCTGTGTGGTGTCCCTTTCATTTGGTATTCAAGGGGGTTGTGTATGGTATAACAGCTGGCTTCACATGCCTTTCAGAGTTTAGCCTAAGACTGCTTTGTCCACGTTACCACTAGGATAACTGGTCTACAAGGTTGAATTACAACCATCATCATAAGGGTTGCTTGGCATGGTACAAAGTGATCACTAGAATTAGTGAGCATTATATACCAGGCCAACTTCTCACATTGGTGAGCAGCGGATTGGGATCTGAGCTTGCTGTTGTTTTACCATTACAATCTTTGAGAGTATCATTTGAAAGATCATACAGGTACCTGCTAGGTACATATAAAACAAGACTAGTATACTTAAGTTCTACTGAACTTAGTTGTTGTAGAGCAAAGGGAGTAGCACACCCTAGCTACAACTACTAGATAGGTTTAGTAGGTAAACACCAGTGTAGGTAGATTGCAACACATCCACCCACACTAGAGCAATGTCTGGAACAGAGGGGTCCAGTGGACTTACTCCTGTTGAGAGTGACCCTCCAAGGGCACCATCCCAGTTTGCTATTTTTCCCTTTAAGGAATTAAGACAGCTTTGTGTCTTAAGGGGTCTGAAGACAGGGCCTTCCCCTACCACAGACCACCTAAGAGAGCTCTTGGATCAGTCTGAGGCTCTAAAGACCTCTAAAGCAAACCCCACAGGGAATGCTGAAGGAGGCCATCCTTCAGAGGATGACACTGTAGACACCCCTGCCCCTATCATCCTAGTAGATGAGGAAGCCTCCACCACTGGAGCTCCTCAAGTAGATGTAGAGGAAGAGGAAGAAGAAGAGGAGGAGGAGGTGGAAAGCAGTGAGTCAGATGATGACAGAGATAGTCAGGTGCTGGTCAGTAGGCTGAACCAGGCTAACTTAAGTCAACTTGGGAATGAATCAGGTAACAACCCATTCAGACCCTCAGGTGGACTTAACCAGGGCCATAGGAGGAGGAGGCATCACTCAGGTGAATCCAATACCTCCCATGTCTCTAGAGGCTCTCATGGTCACTCCAGAAAGGAGATGACTAGCCCTCAGAGAAGGGAACATGAGGCCAAGATGAGAGAGGCTGAGCTTAGGATCCAGAGGCAAGAATTAGAGGTTGCCCTGGCTAAGGAGAAACTTGCTAGAGCAAGACAGCCTAGAGAGAGTGGGGTAATAGAACCCACTGGTGGCAGCAATATCCACAAGGATAAAGACAGGTCTTTTGATAATAGAAACCTGAGTAAGATTGTGCCCCCCTACAAAGCTGGGGATGATATCCATAAATGGATTACTGCAATGGAGAGAGCCTGCAGAGTACAGCAGATCCCTCAGGAGCAGTGGGCAGCAATCTTGTGGCTCTCCTTTGAAGGTAGAGGCCGAGACAGACTCCTCACAGTTAGTGATGGGGATTCTAGAAACTACCTGGTCCTGAAGAGTGCTCTGATTGATGGGTTAGGCTTAACCACTGAACAGTACAGGTTAATGTTCAGAGATACCCAGAAGACACAGACTCAGGACTGGTCTGAATTTGTTGAGTGTGCCACTAAGGCTCTGGAGGGATGGTTGCTGGGAAGCAAGGTTACAGACTATGAAGGATTGTATAATTTGCTGATGAGAGAACAAATTTTAAATAATTGTCAGAACCAGCAGTTGCATCAACATTTGGTTGACTCAGATTTGACCTCTCCCCAAGAATTGGGAAAGAGGGCAGATAAATGGGTAAGAACCAGAGTTAAGCAAAAGAACCAGAACCAGAACCAGGGTGGTGACCAGAAGAAAACAGACCAGAAGGGTGGGGAGCAGAAAGCTAAAGACCAGAAGTCTTCAACAGGGCCCCAAACTGAGACAGAGGGTGGGTCCCAAACTTCCAAGAAGAAGAAGAAAGAAGGTCAGAAGAAACCCTGGTGTAAAACTTGTAAGAACACCTCTCACTGGACAAGTGAGTGTAAAAAGGGTGGAGCCCCCAGCACTGCAGCCCCTAAGGCACCTGCACCCACTAGTACAGTTAGCAGTGCTGGTCCTCAAGCCAAGGGTTTAGTGGGAATCACTTTGGGAACTGGAGGAGATTCTGACCTAGTCAGAACTCTTACACAGGCTGTTCTGGTTTGTGAAGGGGACCTAGATTTGGTCCCTGACATAAGTCCCAGTAATCTGGGCAAATACAGACAGACGCCTTTGATTAACAACAAAGTGGCTCAAGCTTACAGGGACACATGTGCAAGTGTCACTATGGTGACACCTAACTTTGTGGACCCTGGACAATACATGCCAGGCGATGATTACCTGGTGACCAATGCCAGCAATGTCACTACTACACATAGTGTGGCACTTGTTAACTTTTCCTGGGGAGGGGTAACTGGCCTAAAGAAAGTTGTGGTTAGTGCTGATCTCCCAGTAGAATGTTTGTTGGGCAATGACCTGGAGAACTCTCTATGGTCAGAAGTTGAGTACAGGACTCATGCAGAGATGTTAGGGATATCATCACATGTCCTTGCTGTGACCAGGTCACAGGCCAAAAAGTGCCTCTCTGAACCTCAGGTCTTGGATCCTGGAACAATGGACCAAGTACCTCCCAAGAAGAAGAACAGGAGGGTTAAGGCTGTGCCTTCCCAACTGCCTACAAGTGAGGATCAGGCTTCACAGGAAACTGATCTTGAGACCCCTGAAGGAACTGTCCCTGAAGAACTCGAACCTGATCAGGTTGAGTTTCTGGGGACAGGGGGACCTTCTAGGGCAGACTTGGGGCAGGCTCAGTTAACCTGTCCTTCTCTTGAACCCCTCAGACAGCAGGCTGCTGCTGAGGCTGCTGGGAATGCTCAAGGTGCCCATAAAGTATATTGGGACGATGGACTCCTTTATTCAGAGGCTAGAGACCCCAAGCCTGGTGCTACCAGGAGGTTGGTTATACCTCTGCAATTTAGGGGCTTCCTACTCACCTTGGCCCATGATATTCCTTTAGCAGGACACCTAGGCCAGAACAAGACTTGGGACAGGCTTGTCCCTCACTTTCACTGGCCTCACATGTCTGAAGACACCAAGGAGTTTTGTCGCTCCTGTGAAACCTGCCAAGCCAGTGGTAAAGCAGGTGGAACAACAAAGGCCCCCCTGATCCCACTACCTGTGGTGGGGGTTCCCTTTGAGAGAGTGGGGATTGATATTGTTGGTCCAATGGATCCCCCTACAGCATCTGGGCACAGATTCATACTGGTGGTAGTGGATCATGCCACCAGGTACCCAGAGGCAATTCCCCTTAGGACCACAACAGCTCCTGTTGTGGCCAGGGCCTTACTTGGAGTTTTCTCCAGAGTGGGGTTTCCTAAGGAGGTAATATCAGATAGAGGTACCAACTTCATGTCTGGATATTTGACAGCTATGTGGAAGGAATGTGGTGTAAACTACAAGTTCACCACTCCTTATCACCCACAATGCAATGGGCTTGTTGAGAGATTTAACAAGACCCTAAAGGGCATGATTAAAGGATTACCTGAAAAGCTCAGGCGAAGATGGGACATCCTTCTGCCCTGCCTTTTGTTCGCTTACAGAGAGGTCCCTCAAAAGGGGGTTGGCTTCAGCCCCTTTGAATTGTTGTTTGGGCACCCTGTAAGAGGACCCCTGTGTCTTGTGAAGGAAGGATGGGAGTTACCTCTCAAAAAGCCTAAACAGGACATAGTGGACTATGTACTTGGTCTCCGCTCCAGGATGGCAGAGTACATGGAAAAGGCATCTAAAAACCTTGAGGCTAGCCAAGAATTACAAAAAGCTTGGCATGACCAAAAGGCTGTCCTTGTTGAATTTCAGCCTGGACAGAAGGTATGGGTGTTGGAGCCAGTGGCCCCAGCAGCACTCCAAGACAAGTGGTCTGGACCCCATACAATTCTGGAAAAGAAGGGAGAGGTTACCTACTTGGTGGACCTAGGAACTCCCAGGAGCCCCCACAGGGTGCTCCATGTGAACAGATTGAAGGCATATGTCAGCAGGGCAGACATGGGCTTGCTCATGGCTACAGATGAGGGACAGGAGGAAGAGAGTGACCCTCTCCCAGACCTGCTCACTCAGAACCCTGAGGATGGCTCAGTTGATGGTGTGGCCTTAGGTGGCAGCCTCACTGAACATCAGCAACATGACTGCAGACAAGTTCTACAGGCATACAGGCATATGTTCTCATTGACACCCAGTCAGACTAACTGGTGTACACATGTGGTGGACACTGGTGACAGTCTTCCTGTAAAAAGCAAAATTTACAGGCAACCTGACCACCTCAGGGACTGTATAAAGACTGAGGTGCAAAAGATGCTGGAATTAGGTGTCATTGAGCCTTCAGAGAGCCCCTGGGCTAGCCCAGTGGTTCTGGTCCCCAAACCTCACACCAAAGATGGCAAGAGAGAGATGAGGTTCTGTGTGGATTACAGAGGACTCAATGCTGTCACCAGGACAGATGCACACCCTATTCCAAGGGCAGATGAGCTCATTGACAAGTTGGCTTCTGCCAAATATTTGAGCACATTTGACTTGACAGCTGGCTACTGGCAAATCAGGTTAGCTGAGGAGTCTAAAGCCAAAACAGCATTTTCTACCCCTAGTGGGCATTATCAGTTTGTGGTGATGCCCTTTGGTTTGAAAAATGCACCTGCCACCTTCCAAAGGTTGGTGAACCAAGTCCTCACTGGGTTGGATGACTTTTGTGCAGCTTATCTGGACGATATTGCTGTCTTTAGCTCCACCTGGGAGGATCACCTGATCCACCTGAAGGAAGTGCTGGAGGCTCTGCAGAAGGCAGGCCTCACTATCAAGGCAACAAAGTGCCAGATAGGGCAGAGCAAGGTTGTATACCTGGGCCACCTGGTAGGTGGAGGCCAAGTTCAACCACTGGAGAGTAAGATCCAGACCATCAAGGACTGGTCCCCTCCAACTACCCAGACTCAGGTCAGAGCTTTCTTGGGCCTGACTGGGTACTACAGGAAGTTTGTTAAGAACTATGGGTCCATTGTGACTCCTCTTAATGATCTGACATCCAAGAAGATGCCCAAAAAGGTTCAGTGGACAGAAATCTGTCAAAAGGCATTTGATGACCTGAAGAAGGCCATGTGCTCTGCACCTATCCTGAAGAGTCCTGACTACTCAAGAGAGTTCATTGTCCAAACAGATGCTTCTGAGTTGGGAGTGGGAGCAGTGCTTTCACAGCTTAATGTAGATGGCCAGGACCAGCCCATTGCTTTCATTAGCAGAAGGCTGACCCCCAGAGAGAAACGTTGGTCAGCTATAGAGAGGGAGGCCTTTGCTGTGGTGTGGGCCCTGAAGAAGTTGAGACCATACTTATTTGGCACTCACTTCAAGATTCAGACCGACCATAAGCCCCTCCTATGGCTTAATCAGATGAAGGGTGAAAACCCCAAACTACTCAGGTGGTCCATTTCCCTACAGGGGATGGACTTTACAGTGGAGCACCGCCCAGGGACTGACCATGGCAACGCAGATGGTCTCTCCAGGTACTTCCACTTAGAACATGAAGACACAACTGGTCAAGGTTAGTCTAATGTCCCTGCGTTGGGGGGGGGGGTTATGTAGGAGAGTAGGGTCTGCTATCCTATGGTCACCCCAAATTTTTGCTTTTTGCTTCACTGGTTTCTGACTTAATGTGGCTGTGGGCCTGCTAATCAGACCCACAGCCTGCTGTTCTCTCTCTAAATTACTGCCAATGCACTCTAGGTGCATTACGAATTGGAACTGGTTCACCTTATGAGCCCCTGTATTAGTGCACCCTAGGTGCCCAGGGCATAGGTGTATCTAAGGCCTACCAGGGTCTGCAGCACGTATTGTGCCACCCCTGGCCTGGCCTCCATATTTGACACAACTGGCTGATCACTCAGCTGGGGTAAGTCGGTGTAACCACCTCTTACTTAGGCGCAGTATGTCTGTGCCTAACCCTAAACTGGACACATATGTTCCTATCAGCCACTCCTATGGAAGGCCTCATCAATCCTGGAGGCAGAGTGCTTGGAAATATGTGAGATGGTGCTCTGGCATGAGCTGAGCCTGTCTGCAGCTGTCGGGAACAACTCCCTAAGCTGTTCCGGGATATTGCCATACCATATACTCTTAAGTGCATTATAATCCTCGCGGTTAAATGCTATCTTTGGTTTGGCTTTATCAAAACATGTCGAGTAAGGTGTCATACGAATTGGAATACTATCCCCTCGCCAATTCTGGCAACGGGGATAGCATTCCACCCTTCTAGAGGGACACGACATGTGTGTAGCCTTAACCCCGGTTAAAGTTAAACAGAGCCTCAGCTTCACAAAATGGACGCTGCCACCACAGACACAAGTCTGGCCTCCTGCTGCTGACCGAAACTCGGCAGATGGTGGCCTGGACAAAGGGTTTCCTGCCTTGGGAGGTGCGAGCACCACCCCAGACAGGATTTTGTGTATTGGGTAGGACAGGGCTGAATAGAATCAGACATGCCCGGGGCACACAAGGTGTCCCCGTGCATAGGCCAGCCCAAACCGGTTCTGGGGCCTTCCAGCCCCAGTCCTGGCGCGGAGCTGGACAAAGGAAAGGGGGTGTAACCGCCCCCCTTCCTGGTTCCTCCCAGAGGAGGGACCTAGTAGGTGATCCACCCCCTAGATTGGGAATAAGAGGGGGAGCAGTGCCATTGCACGGCAGATCATCCCGAAATCAACTTAAAACTAAGAAGAAGACTGGACTTCGACATTCTGCTGCACAGAAGACTGAAGAAGAATCTCCCTTGTGGCCAAGGAGTGACCACCCTGTGAACACAGGTACCAACCAGCAACTCGACGTCTGCTTTGCCGCCGCCTCCCGCCGGAGCCGGAGCCCAGAGCCCGACAAGAACCAGATTCCCAGACCTCTCAGAGCCCGATCCACAGTCCCTGCAAAGAAGGGACCCGTGGAGGCACCGAGTGACGTGGGACCGGACCTCTTGAAAGACACCCGAAAAGCTGACTGCGCAGCTTCTGAGGCATCCTCGACGTTGTGCTTTGGGGAGTGAGAACCCCCACCACCGAGCAGCCCTTGCACCGAAGATCAGCCCTCCAGCATCTCCACGATCTGCGTGGGGCCCTTTTGCATTGTGCCACTCGACGCGCCATCCCGGCCACTAGCCACGCGGCCAGCGGCCATCTTGGCGACGAACCCGAAGATTTAAACAGCAGGTCTGGTTGCTCCAGACCTACCCAAGCTCCTGTGAAAAGGAGCACCCGCTCTGACCTTGCTGGTCCGAGTGAACAGCATCTTTCAACTTCTGCGTGGCTTGCATTTGCCAAGGCCTGTTTGCTCCGATCAGGTCGCCGACACCGCCAACAGCGAGAAGCCTACGTGGGACAGCTCGTGACCGACTCCTGGACGTCCTCGACCCCGGGTATCCACGTGGCTGCAGAAAGAAGCTACCCGACAACGCCTGTTTGCACCCGACATCGCCTGGTTCCGATCTGGTTCCACGGTAGTCACTGGCTAGTGACTTTGAACACTGTCCCCTCTGCTTTCAGGTCTTCACATCTTCAGATCCACCCTTGGATCCACCGGAACCCTTCTCATCGAGCCGCCTGCAGCATCTTCAGCTCCAAGCACCATCGACCAGCGTGACGAAACCCGACACAACTTCGACCCTGTGCACCCGCTTCCTGTGGGTGAGGTAACTCAGCTCCGCCGGTGCTCCTGCACTGGTACACATCCCAAGGGCCTGTGTTTTAAGTTTCAGCTCCGTAGGTCACTCGGAAGGTTCCTAACTTTCTAACTTTGTACTTTTTACGCACCATAGACTTTGTATTGGAAAGTGCGTGCACTTTGAACACTGCACCCGAGTCCCGTGGGCCTCTCCTGACTTAGTTAACTCCAGTCTCGAATAGCTCCAGCGATTCCCAAGGCCCTAGGCCTCTTCACTTTCCTATTGGTATCTCTTATACCACTTTCTTAGTATATGGTTTAGGTGGCCCCTAGGGCTCATCCATATTGTGCAACTTTTGTGTATTTTAAACTGTCTTGTGATTTAACGCTTGTGCTTCTGTGCTCATAAAGAGTCCAGGGGATTTTAATAGTTAATAAATCAATATATATTTTCAATATATATCTGTGTGGTGTCCCTTTCATTTGGTATTCAAGGGGGTTGTGTATGGTATAACAGCTGGCTTCACATGCCTTTCAGAGTTTAGCCTAAGACTGCTTTGTCCACGTTACCACTAGGATAACTGGTCTACAAGGTTGAATTACAACCATCAACATAAGGGTTGCTTGGCATGGTACAAAGTGATCACTAGAATTAGTGAGCATTATATACCAGGCCAACTTCTCACACTCCCCAAAACCCATAAGGAGAGAACCCCAGTCCCAGGATGCCCGATAATATCGGCGATTGAAAGTGCAAGTGAGCACCTATCACAGTACATTGATTTCTTCTTGCAAGATCTGGTCAGGGATTTACCATCATATGTTAAGGACACCGGTGACTTTCTAAGAAAAATCAGCAATATCAAAGTGGGAAGACGGTATGAGAATGTTAACATTGGACATTGAATCCCTATACACTTGAATGGATCATCAAGTGGGATTAGATGCTATTAAACATTTCTTGTCCACTAGACCAATCGAATATTACGAACACAACAAAGTAATTATGAGAAGCATTGACTGGTGCTTAAACAACAATTATTTTGCATTTTCGAAAAAGATTTACAGACAATGCAGGGGCGTAGCGATGGGGTCTTGCTTCTCCCCCAGCTATGCCTGTTTAGTGGTTGGCTGGTGGGAGGAGCAGACACTCAGACAAGAACTGTCGTCAAAATATGGTAACAATATAATAATTTGGTTACTTTTTATAGACGACGTCTTTGTGTGGTGGAAAGGGGACAATGAAAGTGCAAATGCTTTTCTTCAGGACATTAATGTGAACCAAATGAATCTGAATTTTACTTCAAATATGAGTTGCAATGAGGTTGATTTTTTGGACACAAAAGTCTATGTTGAAAATGGTGAGTTAAAAACAACGTTGCATAGAAAACCAACAGCCGGTAACTCTACGTTACATGCCTCTAGTGCCCACCCCAGACACTTAATTGACAGCATTCCCTATGGTGAGCTTCTCAGAATAAAACGCATATGTAGTGATGAAAAACAACAGACTTTGTGCATGCGAGAAGCTGTGGAAAGATTCCGTAGGAGAGGCTACACGGCAAAAATTCTACAAAGGGCTTTGGACAAAGCCAATAGTAGATCCAGGGAATCATTGTTACCAAACACAGAAGAAAATACTCTGCAGGAAAGTGAGGAAACTCCAAATACACCCAGGCTGATATTAACCTACAACAACCAGCATCGCGAAATTCGATCAATAATCAATCAAAATTTGGTGATAGTGCAGACAGATGCAGTCATGACACCAGAATTGCCTCAGAAATCCATAATAACTTTTCGGAGAGGCATTTCCACGAAAAGTGAAATAGCCAAAAGCATCCCAGACCTTGGTACCAAAAAGAAGAGCACTTTTTGGTTACCGGATAAACAAGGTTTTTTTAAATGCTCATCCTGTCGGGCTTGCAAATTTGGTATAACTACCAAAAAATACACTACACCTTTCAGCCCGAAGGAATTTAAAATTCAGGGATGCTATGACTGCAAGACTGAATACGCAGTCTACATTCTGACGTGTACTTGCGGGCTCAGATATGTGGGAAGTACCAAGCAGCAAGTACACGTCAGAATTCTGCAACATCTGCGTGCTATCGGGAATAACGATAGCACGTATCCTGTCGCAAGACACTTTAAGGCAGTCCACCAAAACAACCTAGCGGACTTAAAATATTTTGTCATCGGAGCAGTAAATGAGAATCAGCGTGGTGGAAATAGAGAGAAGTGCCTTAGGCAGCTGGAATCTAAATTCATTGTATAATTAGACAGTAGACAGCCTAATGGTTTAAACAATACGGAGGACTTACATCATTTCCATTAAGAGCTTATTCATTGGTTAAGATGTCTCCGATAAGGTACTTTGAAACTTTTGTTGCTTGTTTTGAAGCCCAATAAGTTTACTACGGCCCCAGTGCCTTTTCCATTTATCTCAATTTTGATTTTAGTCTTTCACATTATAAGTATAAATTATTTTTATCTTATAATTTTTAAAACACAAATCTTGCCAATATCAAGATTTTTTTCGTTTTTCCTTAAACAGAGCACCGAAATTATGGATTGGGAAAATATCACTGTAATTGTTAGCAGTTTATTTGAAGAAATACTTTTATGCTGCTATAATAACATAGTTTGCACTTATCCTGTATTTTGCACATTGCTCTATTTTGCACAACTCTTATCTTGAATAGTTCAGATTAATGAGGTTAGGTCCTTATGAAATTCTGGAATTCATTCCGATATATATGTGTAGTCAATTGTGAAGTACCAATATTTTATAGCATATTTCTATTTTTATATTGTATATAACATGCATATTTATTATGTATATATATATTTTTTTAAAAGAGAGATATATATATTTTTGTATGTTATGGGTACATTCATGCTAATCAACTGGATTATACACTAAGAAATGGCAAAATTGTGAAGTATAATATGCTTTGTGCTGATATTCCAACACATTTGTGCATCATGTTTTATTTATCATCAATGAACCGGCATTTTAAATTCAATATGTAATGAAATTGACTTGAGGTTTTGACGTAAAACTACAAGACCCAGCAGGCACATGTATACAGTATTTCTTCTATTTTTAGCACTTAGATGAGGTGAAAACATCACACCAAAAAATGCATAAAAACTAAAAGCGGACTATCTGTTTGGCAATTGAGAAAGAATACGGAGGTATTCGAAACGCGTCTTGTAAAATAAAAGACCTGCAAATCCACGAAAATTGGAGTCTGTATTTCGTTCCTTTGGCTTTGTTCCGGCTGGGCACTGCAGAGGGGATTCGGAGATATCTTCATATCAAATTGCGAAATATCGGGTTGGTTTCGCTTACAGACCCCCTGTCCAGGAAGCGGCTGCTGCAATCAACCTCTTTCTCGCTCGACTTCCGTTAAGGAAACTACTGCGGCGGCCCCCGAGTGAAAGCGCGGAGACCAGGCTGCTGTGAACGCGGCAACTCTAGCGAGGTCGGAGGACCAGCGGGAGCGAAGCACGAACGGCGGTGAGTGTCCTAGCGCGAGTGAGACTCGGTGGGCAGGTGTGGGCAGGCTGAATCGGCTCTGACATTTGAGTGCCGAGCGTGTGATTTGAAACACTAAGTAACAACTGCATAACAGATAACATGTCAGAGGATGAAGTTCGCGCAAGAGAGGCAGCTGCAGATGATATCTACAGCAAGCTGCCTACTATGGAAAAGAGGGGAGCAGTGGCCAACACAATTAGCACTGTACAAGCGGATGGCACTGCCAGGACTCTCTTAAGGAAGCTGGAAAAATGCATGAGATCCGAAGTAACAAAGTGGTGGGAAAGAAAATCACTGAGCAAATATGCGGAAGCTGGTCGAGTCCCACGGGGTTAAGAATTTTACTTGCTCCAAGTTATGAGAATCCGGATCCTCAAATGTTAAAAGAATGGGGCACAATGAACCTAGAAGCGTCAATGAACCTAGTCCATCTATTAATTAAATATGCAGAATCTGATAGACTAAAATTACTGGATGAAATTAAGAAAATAAATGAAGAGCTGGCAAAACTAGAACCAAATGATTATATTGCAAAAACGCGCAAGGAGATCAAAGACAGGCTGCAAAAACAAGAAGAAAAAATCAAACAGCGCAAAGTATACAAATTCGCCCGTGACCTGGCAGATTATGAGCAAGGCAGAATTTACACATTTGCCAAAAAATTTGATGTGGCCAAAAAACTGAAAGCAAACTCAAAAAAGACCACAGGGCAGGCAATGAGTGAACAAGCAACATGCTCAAACCAACAGGCTCCTGATACTAATAATCCCGCAAGTGAACAGAGTGATGACAGTTCAGTTTATAGCGCCAGTGGTACCAACAGCACGGACGATGAGGATACTACTCCAAGAACCCTAAACCTCGGTGAGGAAATTGATTTTTTAGTCGAGGACAGACTAAAAACATTAAGGCCACGGAAACAACAACAGTCACAGCCATTGGTAACACAAAAACCCGAAACGCAAAAAGGAGGGAAAGGCGTAACAAAAACAAGAGGAAGAGGGAAAAGAAATTTTTGGCGCAACCAACAATAACTAATGCAATGGACAAAACAATCATCAATATGACGTCATTGAAATTGAATGAAAATGAAGAACAAATTTTAAAGTTGGGGCTATCATACTGTCCCCCAAGAAACTTCAATTTTGCACAGACTCGGATTGACATCTTCAGATATATCAGAAAACTAAAACTGCTCAAATTCTATAAAATCAAAAATGGGCTAGCAAAAAAACAAACAGTGGAACAATTATCCTCGGGCATTAGATTAAGAGCCACTGATGTAGAAGGAATAGTGGCAGCTCAAGCACTAGAAGGAAACATCGATGAAGCAATTGAAAGTAACATGTCCACCCAAGAACACCTACAATCAGCGTCAATAACTCAATTGGGGGCAGGCAAAAGTCCTTTCAAGCCGAAATCAGTGTTTGTACCAATCATGCCTAAGGATGCAATAGATATATTCCACGACAGGGTAACAGAAGACATAAAAGATTTGCATCATCGAGTCAGTCATCACCCTAAAAAATTAAGTCAGAACCAACTGCAATACAATCGATTAATGACTAAACTAGGTAACAACACTGAAATCATTATAAAAGCCTCAGACAAAGGCGGTAATATAGTACTGTGGCCCAAGCACGACTACATAAGGGAAGCCAATCGACAGTTGTCGGATACCAAGTGTTATGTGGAAACAAATAACAAAGAATATACAAAAGCTTTGGAAACTTTGCGGAAACATCTACTCCAATGTAAAAGAGACAATATGATTTCCAAAGAGGAATATGCTTTTCTATGGAATGAGTCACCTGTTTTGCCATCAATATACTTTCTCCCCAAAACCCATAAGGAGAGAACCCCAGTCCCTGGACGCCCGATAATATCGGCGATTGAAAGTGCAAGTGAGCACCTATCACAGTACATTGATTTCTTCTTGCAAGATCTGGTCAGGGATTTACCATCATATGTTAAGGACACCGGTGACTTTCTAACAAAAATCAGCAATATCAAATGGGAAGACGGTATGAGAATGTTAACATTGGACATTGAATCCCTATACACTTGTATAGATCATCAAGTGGGATTAGATGCTATTAAACATTTCTTGTCCACTAGACCAATCGAATATTACGAACACAACAAAGTAATTATGAGAAGCATTGACTGGTGCTTAAACAACAATTATTTTGCATTTTCGAAAAAGATTTACAGACAATGCAGGGGCGTAGCAATGGGGTCTTGCTTCTCCCCCAGCTATGCCTGTTTAGTGGTTGGCTGGTGGGAGGAGCAGACACTCAGACAAGAACTGTCGTCAAAATATGGTAACAATATAATAATTTGGTTACGTTTTATAGACAACGTCTTTGTGTTGTGGAAAGGGGACAATGAAAGTGCAAATGCTTTTCTTCAGAACATTAATGTGAACCAAATGAATCTGAATTTTACTTCAAATATGAGTTGCAATGAGGTTGATTTTTTGGACACAAAAGTCTATGTTGAAAATGGTGAGTTAAAAACAACGTTGCATAGAAAACCAACAGCCGGTAACTCTACGTTACATGCCTCTAGTGCCCACCCCAGACACTTAATTGACAGCATTCGCTATGGTGAGCTTCTCAGAATAAAACGCATATGTAGTGATGAAAAACAACAGACTTTGTGCATGCGAGAAGCTGTGGAAAGATTCCGTAGGAGAGGCTACACGGCAGAAATTCTACAAAGGGCTTTGGACAAAGCCAATAGTAGATCCAGGGAATCATTGTTACCAAACACAGAAGAAAATACTCTGCAGGAAAGTGAGGAAACTCCAAATACACCCAGGCTGATATTAACCTACAACAACCAGCATCGCGAAATTCGATCAATAATCAATCGAAATTGGGCGATAGTATAGTGCAGACAGATGCAGTCATGACACCAGAATTGCCTCAGAAACCCATAATAACTTTTCGGAGAGGCATTTCCATGAAAAGTGAAATAGCCAAAAGCATCCCAGACCTTGGTACCAAATAGAAGAGCACTTTTTGGTTACCGGATAAACAAGGTTTTTTTAAATGCTCATCCTGTCGGGCTTGCAAATTTGGTATAACTACCAAAAAATACACTACACCTTTCAGCCCGAAGGAATTTAAAATTCAGAGATGCTATGACTGCAAGACTGAATACGCAGTCTACCTTCTGACGTGTACTTGCGGGCTCAGATATGTGGGAAGTACCTAGCAGCAAGTACACGTCAGAATTCTGCAACATCTGCGTGCTATCGTGAGTAACGATAGCACGTATCCTGTCGCAAGACACTTTAAGGCAGTCCACCAAAACAACCTAGCGGACTTAAAATATTTTGTCATCGGAGCAGTAAATGAGAATCCGCGTGGTGGAAATAGAGAGAAGTGCCTTAGGCAGCTGGAATCTAAATTCATTGTAGAATTAGACAGTAGACAGCCTAATGGTTTAAACAATACGGAGGACTTACATCATTTCCTTTAAGAGCTTATTCATTGGTTAAGATGTCTCCGATAAGGTACTTTGAAACTTTTGTTGCTTGTTTTGAAGCCCAATAAGTTTACTGCGGCCCCAGTGCCTTTTCCATTTATCTCAATTTTGGTTTTAGTCTTTCACATTATAAGTATAAATTATTTTTATCTTATAATTTTTAAAACACAAATCTTGCAAATATCAAGATTTTTTTTGTTTTTCCTTAAAAAGAGCACCGAAATTATGGATTGGGAAAATATCACTGTAATTGTTAGCACTTTATTTGAAGAAATACTTTTATGCTGCTATAATAACATAGTTTGCACTTATCCTGTATTTTGCACATTGCTCTATTTTGCACAACTCTTATCTTGAATAGTTCAGATTAATGAGGTTAGGTCCTTATGAAATTCTGGAATTCATTCCAATATATATGTGTAGTCAGTTGTGAAGTACCAATATTTTTATAGCATATTTCTATTTTTATATTGTATATAACATGCATATTTATTATGTATATATATATATTTTTTTAAATGAGAGATATATATATTTTTGTATGTTATGGGTACATTCATGCTAATCAACTGGATTATACACTAAGAAATGGCCAAATTGTGAAGTATAATATGCTTTGTGCTGATATTCCAACACATTTGTGCATCATGTTTTAGTTATCATCAATGAACCGGAATTCATGCTGTTATATTGTTTTAAATTCAATATGTAATGAAATTGACTTGAGGTTTTGACTTAAAACTACAAGACCCAGCAGGCACATGTATATAGTATTTCTTCTATTTTTAGCACTTAGATGAGGTGAAAGCATCACACCAAAAAATGCATAAAAACTAAAAGCGGACCATCTGTTTGTCAATTGAGAAAGAATACGGAGGTATTCGAAACGCGTCTGACAACACTTGTAAAATAAAAGACCTGCAAATCCACGAAAATTGGAGTCTGTATTTCGTTCCTTTGGCTTTGTTCCGGCTGGGCACTGCAGAGGGGATTTGGAGATATCTTCATATACATATATATATATATTTTTTTTTTAATTGATTATCTATGGGAATGAGGCGCCATATGGTAGTTGGCGGCTCAATCCAACGACATTACTGGATATCGCATTCAGAGTTAAAATAGGGCAAGAAATCCAAGATTTTTTTCAACGCAATATAGGATCGGTGACACACATAGCCACTTCATGGGAGACCTTTAGAGTCACAATGAGGGGACTGTGTATGTCCAAGGGGAATGGTATTATAAAAGACATCCAGAATTCACTCAATAAACTAGAGGATGACATATAACACATAGAAGAAGAGGTAGCATCTTCTACAAATGGAGGTAAACAAGCAGCCCATAGAGACAAAATAACAGAGAATATGGATTTAGCAAGTTCAGGAGTAAATATATAGTGCATAGCTATGGGGAAGGAGAAAGACTGGATAAGGCCATTTCAGACTTCATTCGGAAACCCTGATCCTCAAATTACGTAACAGAAATACGAGAACCCATCGACGCTATACATACAAACACTACAGATCTCTTAAAAAGCTTTTCAGCACACTACTCCACTTTATACTTCAAACAAGGAGATCAACCTCTCAATCACTCCCAATATTAAGAAAACATAGCACTAGGGTGATTGGGTAATCTACAGCTATAAAGATATTCCGCGGCAGGTGATTTGGAATGTTGTTCTATATCCTACCAAAGATGTTCATATAGGGGCCGATTCCGATTCGGGAAACAAATCCGTACGACAATTCATATTCGTAGCCGTTTCCGTACGAATCGTAGTAATCCGTCCGAATCACGTAGTACGATCCGTAGGTCAAAACTCCGTCCGAATCCTTGCGAACCGTACAAAAGATAAGGGAAAATCCGTATGACATACACCCGTACAGTGAACCGTAAGATTCGTGAACATGCCGTACGACCGGCCAAGTACGATCCGGACCGGGGACTGTGTACGCGATTCGTATGTTAAACGTCGCATATAGGTAATTTGTACGGAGAGCCACACAATAACATACGCACCGTACCCCTGAATTCAAGGGATGTATGCACGGGGTGTATACACTGTACACCTACGTCCTGGGGGGGTACGGACCATACCCCTAGGCACCGTACACCGACATTCATGGGTTGTGCGCACGGGGATATACGCACCGTACCCCTGAAATCCAGGGGTCTACGCACCGTACACCGAAGCAACGTACCCTTGCAATCATGTGGTGTACGCACCGTACCCGGGGTGTCCGTTCCGTACGCATTACGAGGTGAAATCAGCTTTTCTGGTTGTTTTCATCTCCCGTATAAAAAGAGTCCTACGGAATGGTGTCCACACAAATCGTACTTGCTGGGTTGTAAAAGGCGATCCGTACGAACATCGCGTACTGCGTGTTCTGAGTGCGATCCATAAGGTTTCTTGAATCGTACGGTCTTTTGTACGATTCGTACGCAGAACTGCATTGAGTACTCATCGTACTACATTGTACGTACGGGTACGGTTCTGCGTACGAATCGTATAGAAAAAAAGCTCCGTACTGCAATTCGGACTGGATTTTACAGAATCAGAATCGGCGGTTTCCATACTTTGTCCCATGTAATGATGAATGCTCTTTGCCTTGCAACTGTTTGTTTTTGAACACCGAATTCATGCCTAATTTGAGCCGGTGAGGTGTGTTTGGGCAGCCATAAGATGATCCCATATACAGGTGTTACTACGGTGTCAAGTATTTTAGGGTCTCTGCCTTTCTGAGCTTTACTGCCATAGGTGATTGTTGGCTGCAGTTTTTGCCCGAACTACCTCAATCGAAGGGAGGATCGATGACCCCGTCAACTTTGAATTTAGTGTTTTTAAAGTGGAAGCCAGTATTAGGCCTTTGAGCCTAATGCTATTCTTCTGTGATGCGAAGCAACACCCGCTATCCAACTTTAGGCCCAGGTATTTGTATTCTGCTGTATCCTCAATTTTAGTTTCCCCCAAAACCAGGCTTCAGTTTGTCGCCTTTTTTTCCTGATTATCATGGTTCCCGATTTAGCCAAGTTGATTGTTAGGTCATTTGCTATAGAGAAGTCCCGAGTTGCCTTTAGGAGACGTTGTAGCCCTACTTTTGTTTTACTAATCAGGACTATGTCATCCGCGTGCTAGAGGCAGGGTATCAAAATATCTCCTAGTTTTGGGGCATGTGAGTTGCAGCTGATCAGGAGTGGTACTAAGTCAGATATATATAAGTTGAAAAGAGTTGGTGCTAAGACGCAACCTTGTTTCAGCCCTTTAACCGTTGGGATGATCCTTGACAAGAAAGTTCCGTCACCCAACTTCACCCGCAGCCATGTGTCCATGTGCAAGTTTATTACCAAATTTAATAAGGGCTTTGGCAGCCCCCATCTGTGCAGCTTAGGCCATAATTTAGTGCGATTAACATGATCAAATGCGGCCTTATAGTCAATAAAACATACCTATAGCAGTTTAAATGGGTTGGGCCTATGTCAGCTTTGGGAAACACCAACAACCACTAATATTTTCAAAGCATTAGTGTGGAAAACAGTGAAACTTCTTTCCTTGTTGGAGGACAAGGCTACATTTACAAAAAAGGCCCATGTCTGGATGACATTAAAGACATATACTGAGTCGGCCGCCCAAGCCTATTTCAATCTGGGGTGTGACAAGAATATAAAAATTGCTTTCATGAAGTACAGACTGGGACTGTTACCCTGCAGTCAACATCTTTCTCCCTGGTTAAGAGAGAAAGCGGGCACTGCGTGTCGCTTATGTGGTTCAGCATCGGAAGATCTGCTGCATTTACTGTGCTCCTGCAAAAAACTACTTAAAGAACGGCAACAACTGTTGAATCAACACTTTAATCAGCGGGGGATTTGCACCAGGAGGCAAGCTCTACTGGCATGCTTTGCACCAAACGATCCACAACTGAATTGCAGCCTGGTAAAGTATCTGAAATTGTGCGATAGTAAAATGCCTGAAATGGAGACATACGGAATTTATGTGGGGAACACATGGGCAAATGTCCTGAGGAGCACTCAAGAAATTCCCCTCAAAATTAACTTTTACATCTGCAGTATGCGAGGTCGGACAGTACAGTACCTGAGGGCATGTCATACGGAAAAGAGGGGTGGTTCGCCAAAGTTAGAAGGGCTTGTCAATGGTCGGCAAAAAGTTTGGTTGGATGGTCTGGAATGCTGTGGCAGCAATTGGACAGAAATTATACATTGCGCTGTTAAAGCTGCTTCATTTTAGAAATGTCATTCTTTTTATTTTTTAGAAGCTTTTAAAATGAATAATTATGAAGAAATGCGTTGTAATTGTACATAAATTGTGTTCTTTTCTTTTGATAATGTTGGTATTTTGCAACGGTTTTAATTAACTATGCAAATAAATGTATACCCAGGGTAATGCACAGAGAGACTTCCTAGCAGCAGCACTGAAGAAGACAAGATCCAAACTGCAATTATGCAGATGAAATCAGGATGTTCCCCAGGTCCAGACGGCCTCCCAATCGAATTTTACAAAACGGATTTAGAACGCTATGTCCCCATATTAAAGAAAGTGTTTGAAGAGGCTAGCGAGGGTGGAACCTTACCCCTATCTATCAGGAAAGAAATAACCTTCCTACTCAAACCTGGCAAACCAGCAGAGCAGTGCGAATCATATTGGCTCCATTTGCTGATTAACTGTGATATGAATATTTCAGCAAAAATGTTTGCCTACAGACTCCATCTCTCAACGGGGTCCCTCGGACAACCAGAGCAACCAGGATTCATACCGGGCGTGCAGCATCCCACAACCTCCGCACTCTCTTTTCAGAAATACAAGATATAGACCCTGACATAGCAGCAGCAGCAATATTCCTAGACGCCTAAAAAGCGTTCAATATTTCAATAGCTCTTTATGCAGACGATGTTACACTATGGGGTCAATTAGGATGTAGGGCGAATCACCACCGCCCACATGGCGGTGGCGATCCGCTCTACATCCTTCCCCGCCCGCCACTCATTTACCCAACTCAAAACGCGCCACAGGTGCGTTTTTGCTCAATGGTGTAGGTGTTGCAGGGATTCCGTTCTCATACAGAACTGTGCATAGAGACTTGGAACCTCAGTGAATTAGGGTGTGCCAAAACTCACCTTAGTACCCAAAATCCCCTACCAGACTAGCTACAGAGTCTCATTGGTGATCACAAACCCCCAATGCTGAGACAAACCGGAACATGGACTTAGTATACCTCAGGTAACATGGAACACATGAACACTCTTTCGTTATACAATCATTTCAATCCAGAACAAGGAGTAAAAGAGTACACGTGCATATTTGAAATGTTTATTCACTAATGCAGTGTTCTCAAACGCAGTATCTTAGCTAATACAACCAAACATATTATAAGAAACAAAGTAATCAGCATCGTCACTAGTCCATAGAACACGAAAGGTGAAAGCATGGTATAATGCTAAAACAAATAGGGTTCAGTAACACCTAATTCTCACCCTCCCTAGCTAGTATATTATATTATATCTAAGAAGGTCTCTTTGGGATTTAGCAGGGCGGCCCCATACCTCAAGATCCTAGTGGTAAGGGATCACATAATCTTCCACCAGCTCTCTGCATGCGAAGTACCATCAAGTGTTTTTCTATACTCTTGTGCAAAGCAATATAAAACACGCCTAAAGCCAGAACTTGGCCGCAGCTGCATGTATGTTATGTCTAGGAACGTGCCAAGATCAGACCTCACAACAACCACTGTGTTGAGATATCCTTGAAGGTTTCTGCACTCACTGTAATGACACAGTTCACCAAGCAAGGCTGAAATCAGAGTAATAACATATTATTCTCGCATGAATCAAAACATTCTGCTAAGCTCAAAGCTAAAGCAACAGCTATGTGTCTTGTGCAAAAGCAGCAGAAAGGTAAAATGGCGTTTAAACTCCTAATGAGCTCATGCTAACTTAACACAGCATATAGGCAATGTATATCTATATGACAAAGGGAGGGAAAGGGGCCTGAGGTAACATGTGTACAAACACACCCTGTGGTGCGTTTTAAGTTGGGGAATTAATTCCTCTTCAATCCTGAGGGTCCCTGGGGGCCAACTAGCCCACCACTTCCCCCCCGTAAGCGCCACTGCGCTGCTTTACAGAGAGGTGACCCAGGACATGCCCCTTTTATAACACTCTGTGACAAAGCTCTATGGCACTTACTGGAGGTACCTAGTGGACCCTAGGGACCCTCAGGATTCAAGTGGTCTTAATCTCCCAACTTAAAACAGCCACACGGTGTGTTTACACCGTGGTGAAGGGAGGGGACGGGGCCAAAGGTGATGTGTGCAAACATGTCCTGTGGCTCGTTGTCAGTTAGGGAAATAATTCCCCTTCAATCCTGAGGGGCCCGGGGGCCAACTAGCCCACCAGGTGCTTCCAGTAAGAACCACTGCGATGTGTTGCAGAGAGGTGGTCCAGGCCGTGCCCCTTTTTACACCTCTCTGCAACGCAGCTCTGTGGCGCTTACTGGAGGTACCTAGTGGGCTAGTTAGACCCTAGGGACCCTGAGGATTCAAGGGCACTTAATCTCCCAACTTAAAACAGCCACAGGACGTGTTTACAAGGCCGTGAAGGGAGGGAACGGGGCCTGACGTGACGTGTGCAAACACACCCTGGGGTGCGTTTTAAGTTGGGGAATTAGGTCCCCTTTAATCCTGAGAGTCCCTGGGTCCAACTAACCCCCCATGTACCGCCAATAAGCACCACAGAGCTGCGTTGCAGAGATGGTCCGAGGCCATGCCCCATTTTACACCTCTCTGCAATGCAACTCTGTGGCACTTACTGGACATACCTGGTGGGTTAGTTGGCCCCCAGGGACCCTCAGGATTCAAGGGGACTTTACCCCCCAACTCAAAACGTCCACAGAGCACACATGTCACCTCAGGCTCCCCCCTCTCCCTTAACTAGTGCGCAAACGCACCCCGTGGCGCGTTTTAAGAAGTAGTTTTAATCAACCTGCCCTATTATTTATTAGGGGCTTACAGAGGAGGTCATGCTAATCACAGGGGTACCCCACCGCATAGTGTTCCCTAGTGTATGTAGGTGTTTTCACTGTATTCTAAGTGTCTTTTAGCATACCACTGGCTCTAGGCCTGGTTAGTCAGAATCAGTTAACACCAGTACCCATCTGAAAAAGTTGTGGGCACAGGATGATTTTGTAACAAGGCCTCTTTCTGCTCCTCTGTTGGTTCTTTCTGCGCATGTCTTGCTTTTTCCTGCACTTTTCTTCGTCTTTGAGGACTTCTGTCTGCATTTCTTTTATTTCTTTCTGTGCGTTTTTTCTTCTTTCTTCACATGTCCTACCTCTGTAGGCATAGTTAGAAAGTAGCATTTAAAAACCTTATAAATTCACTTAAAAAACCATAGGTTTCAGGCACGTTATAGTTAGAAATTAGCAATCAAAAAAACCTTAGTTCAGCTAACTATAACTTGTACGCCCGCAATGCACTGCTGATGATGTTACAGATTACATCACTAATGAAATGGTCAGTGACATCAGTCATGACATCACTGATGATATCTCAAATGACCTCACTGATAACATCATCCTTGTGATAGAGTGGCAGACCTCCTCTCACCCTAATATAACCTTTGATATACACACACTCACAAATAGAAATTAACATTTTCAAAACAATGGACTCACCAATACTAGTTACAACACACCTATTCACTAATTCCAAGATCTACACACACATCCACTCATTCAGCAACAGTCCTATACAGTCACTCATACATGTACTCACTCATCATAGATGAAACAGCAAAAATGGCTGCCTCGCGTATTGACATAGCATTTCCCATACCCGAGAAATACCCACGTGTATTAGCAGTCTCTTCACCAACAAAGGAGGTTTATTCGGTGCTAAGGGGGACAGACGTCAATCAAACAGGGAAAAGCTCAGCCACGGAATCCAGACTTTACAACGCTTACAAGATAATAAGCTCAGCAGAGCAAAGGGCAGTGTTCCACATGGAGCCAAAGCATAGCGCAAGGCAAAACACGCTAATTGGTTCGGGAGGCTTGACCCTCAACGGCACATCTAACAGTATTAAGGCAGCCAGTTTTTTTAACAAGAATAGAAGAGTGGGGAATCTCACTCTTCTGTCCATCCTATCGTGGAACGTTGCAGGGTTAAAAAGACTGCTTAGCTGTAAAGCAGCATGCATGCACCTTCGGGAAAATGACATACTTTGCCTACAAGAGACATGGGCCACTGAACCTCTAATTCTCTCAGGCTACTATGAGATTCACACTGCAGCAATAAAAAGCAACATCTTTGGAAGAGCAGCAGGTGGGCTCTCAATGTATATCAATCACACCCGCAAAATAGAGGTAAAATCAATTGAAACCAACTCCCCCAACTTCCAAGCAGTATTGATCGGTGGACTTAAAAGCAACAATAACTCAATTTGCCTGCTGATAATCAATTGTTATGTAAATCCTGCCATAAGGCTAAAAAAAGCAAGCACTAAAATCATTAACCAAAAAAATTGACCACTTTATAAACAAACATGCCTCTCATTTCCCAATCATCGTAGGGGACATGAACATCAGGGGCTTGGGAGATGGTACAAGGAAACCTCCAAATATAACAGAATTGGCGCCTCTACATCGGCTGCTTTTCGAGCATAACATGGTTTCCACCCACGCCTCCAAGAAAGCTGTGGACCCCCTATGGCTTCCCTTGCCCTCCTTCAGGGATAAGTCAACAATTGATTACATATTTATCCTCGAAAAATTGATAACATACTTTAAAGACTTTGAGGTGGGAAACAGGGAGGAAAGTGATCACAGGCCATTGATGGTCACCCTTGATATAAATGGGAAAACCGCAAAACACCCCGGAACACTGGGTACCTCAACCGAGGAAGAGCACCACACAGTACTGAATAGAATAAAATGGTCCACAAAAGTAAGTGCAGTACTCATGGAGTGGGTCACTCATAAAGAGCAGTGCCAAACACTGGCACCTCCCCTGGAGCTCTAGAAGGAATTACTTGAGGAACTAAAATCTGTGCTAGGACAGGTCAGTGGCAACCCCAAAGCTCAGGTCCTCCATTTGCAAAATTACTTATTACAACCAAACCCAGGGACCTAGAGCAAACCAAAGGAGTCTCTCAACGGCCTTGAAGGCGAGAAGAAAAGGAGTCAAAAATCACCTCATACTGGAAATAAAAGCGCTTCGAAGAGAACACAGGAAAAAATATGGGAAATTCGAACAAAGAAAATTGAGGCAGAGTGGCTGAAAATATTCAATATGCTTAAAGAAAAGGGACATACTCGACTCTGGAGACACATCAGACAACTGTGCCACACCGGTCAAAGCAAAGAAAATGGGGTGCCAGCCGCTAAGTGGGTTAAGTATGTAAAGCAACTGTACACAACAGACCAGGAAAGGACGGACACCCAAGGACAACAACTCCTATCAGCAAACGAAGAAGAGGACAAAAGAGTATTTATCAATACAACAGAGATAACCAACCTGATTAGGAAAATGAGGACAGACAGCGCACAGGGTCCAAATGGAGTGCCAGCGGCGGTGTTCAAAGAGTCACATGGATTCTGGGCGGACCGGTTAACCCCACTCTTCAAGTATGTCTTTGAAACGGCCTCCATCCCATCATCATGGAAAGGCTTAATACTCTTCCCTATACATAAGAAAAGGTGACCGCACAAAACCCGAAAATTATCGGCGTGTGGCTCTGCTAGACATCAAAGCAAAGGCATATGCTAGAGTGTTGCTTAAGGAACTAGAAAGCAGGGTAAAGGAGCACAACATCCTCCCATTCTTCCAAACTGGATTTAGACCTCAATGCTCCACCGTAGATAATATCCTAGCACTGGTCTATCTGTCCAGACGTGCGACCCAGCCCTCTCAACCCCTTTTGTTTTACTGCTTTGTAGATTATAGTGCAGCATTTGACCGAGCGGATTGTGGCAAATTATGGGTAAAACCTACCAACTGGGGCATTCCCCAAAAGTTGCTTAAGGCGATAATGGCTCTATACGATGGGACCTGGGTACGCATCAAGACCAGCCAAACGTCGTTAACAACTAAGGTCCCAACTAATAACGACCTCAAACAAGGGTGCGTCCTTGCACCTTTACTCTTTAACATCTACACATCCGACCTGGGTCAAGCCCTGGAGGGGGCACATCTAGTTATTCCAAAGTTGGGGAATGTGCTGCTTCAAATCCTCCAATATGCGGACGATCTTGTAATTTTGGACCATACTAGGACAGGCCTACAGAAAGCCTTAGAAGCGCTATATAGATTCAATCAAAAGAATAATTTATTGGTAAACCAGGAGAAGCCCAAGATCCTCATCTTTTGGAAGTACCATCGAAAACAAACAGCTCAATGGCGCGTAGGTGACCATCAAAGCAGATCTTGTAAAAACTATAACTAATTGGGTCTCAGGCTAATGGAAGGGGCAAAATCAACAGCTCATTTGAAACACCTAAGAAACAAAGGGGCCGGAATTATCTGCAGCTTGAGAAGTCTAAACCGAAAACTACACAGTCCATCCACTGAACCCATTCTGAAAGTCCTAAAAGCAAAAGTAGTGCCCTGAGTCAATTATGGCCACTTTATCTTTCCTGGCGCCCTCCCTAACTTTTTCATGAGTTTCCAAATTTCCATATACAAGAAAGTATTAGGCATTCCACGACAGGCCAGGAAAGCCAGAGTAAGGCTGGAGCTGGGTCTATCTCGCCCAGATTTTTCCTGCCTGGGCGACACTATAAAATACTACATTAGTACCCTGCGAGCTCCAGCAACAGCCTGGAAAGCGCAAATCAAAACAATCTTCGAAGAAAGCAGATCCCCATGGCAAGCGCAATTGTCAGTAGCCACAAATCTGCTAGAAATAGAGGTGCAAAACCTGGACAACGCTAATATTTCAATAGCTGCATGGAAAAGAGCTGTGAACAGACAGGTCAAACACATATCACATGTAAGAGACCTGGAAAGTCTGCATCACGACCCAAATCTTTCTACATTGGATACTTCCTATTAGGTGGGAAAATCACAGCCCTATCTTGAGCAAGCACTATCTGTCCAAACCCGAAAAAAGATCACTTACATGAGGCTCCTCGCATTACCCATCGTGGATTTTAATCAAAGCTGGGCCCGCCCGGATAAATTACAGCATGCAGACTTTGCAATTACCATCAGGATTCCTGGCTCCATTTGTTGTGTTGTTGTCCAAAGTTAGCTAGTGAGAGGCACCGTTTGGTTACCCCAATCTGCAGAGCTCAGGGCCTCACACGATGCAGCGAAATCTCTGACTTGTGTTTTTCTTCAACCTCAACTCAAACAGTAGCACGGCTGGGGAAATTCATAGAACTAATTCGAGCTGCACTGTCCGTAAAAGTAGAGCCTCATAAAGAAAACAGTCGGCCCGGAAGCATGGGTGCCGCGGACACACCTCCCATTTAAAAACCAATGCACTTTGTTCTTAAACTGTATAGCTAGAATGTGACACTGTTCTTAATGTTTTATGCTCCACTTGTTCGTAGTTCATAGTAACATCAGGGAATTTACCTTATTTGTTTGTTTAGATAATTTTTTATATTGTTAGTATATTGTAATGATTTTAAATAATTGAACAATAAAAGACTTTTTCACGTTTCACTCATCATATGTACTCACACACATAGGGGGTCATTAGGATGGAGGATTTTCCGCATCCTCTGGGCCGGCGGAAGCCACCGCCGGCCTGGAGGATGCGGAAAATCCTCTGCGGACCCACCAGGACCCACCGCCACATTAGGATGGCTGGTGGGTCATGGTTTAGGTCCGCAGCTTTTCCGCCGCGGCTGGCTTACAACCGCGGCGGAAAAACACTAAAATGGTGAAGGTGTCTCTTAGACACCGTCAGCCAGATTAGGATGTGCTTGGGAACATGCTTTTCCGCGGCGGCTTTTCCGCCGTGGAAAAGCATGTGTAACTGCACTGCAGGGGCCCATTGCGGGCCCCCTAGGTGTAGTGGGGGGTGGGGCTGCACATGGGGGGTACCTATGGTACCCCCCTGCATTTGCGTGCACAATGCAGCAGGCACCGCGCGGTGCCTGCCGCTTTGTGCACGCAAATGCTGTGCATGCATTTTTAACATTACTGCGGGTGCAGCTTGAAGCTCCACCCGCAGCAATGTTAAAAATAGAGGATGTGACCGCCACCCTGGCGGTCACATCCTAATCTGCACAGAGGGAACGCCGCAGCCCATGCGGACGTTCCCTCATGCTCTGGGGTCGCGGACGGACTCATGTCCGTCCGCGATCCTAATGACCCCCTTAGTCACACATGCAAATAAAATATCAAACATCCAATTACTTGCATATAGTTATACACACACCACCACACTTACTTCTACAGAAACTTACACTCTCTTAAACAATCACTTATAGAAACACATATTTCTTTATGCAGAAACTGTTCCAATCTCTCACTCTCACATATACTCACTTATATACACCAATACTCGCATACTCTAGTTTAAAACATGTGTAGTAACTCATAAAGGCACTATTGAGACAGTCATTCACTCACTAACACACCCATACACACACTCATCTACCATACAGTCCTGCACACATGCTGTTTTCAACACATACAAACAGTGAGTCACTCATTCATGCATCTATGCGCTAAGTAATACCCCCCACTGAACCATTCAGATACTCATACTGATACTCAAAAAACAACTAATAACCCATATAGACACTCATGTAGCTACTCACCAACCTATGCAGCCACTTATACACAAAGTGAGAGACTGATACAGATATGTTCATATATTTTTTTTATAGACCTTTATTGTACAATTTTGTAATGACACGGCATAGAGCCTACAACCCAGAAGGCCGGCTGCGTTGTCCTTACTTTCTGTTCTGCATTCTTAGATTGACACAGCCATTCAGCCGACATCCCTGGGGTCCGGCGGCACATCAAATTAAGGTGTACATAGAGAAATTAGTTTGTGTTCCAGATAACCTATAGGTCTTTTGTTTTTTCTGTTTTTGGTGGTTAAACTTGTAACAAACATACACGTTGACAATCAGCATGACAATACTTCTACAAAGTTTTGAAATATACATTTACGTAGTATCCGAGTGTACAAATGCTGTATCTAATGTGAGGTCCCACTATATATTCTACTTTGATTAACAGGTCAGCAATCTCAGTCCCATTCCCCTTCTACCTCTTCGTCGGAGCTGGTATCTTCGTCTTCCGATAATGGATCACACAAGTCCCCTCTATATGCATTTCAGAAGGACCACACCCAGTTCTACTTACGCGGGCAAGCCCTATTTACATATACCGCCTGTTCTGTAAACATCAACAAGTCCATGTTCCTGCTCCATTGTGTTAACGTGGGCAGTTCTGGAGCGCCCCATTTTTGCGCTATATCACGTTTTGCTACCATGATGGCTAATGCACCCCATACCAGTCCGTACCTAGACAGATCATTTGGACCCCAAATGTTTAGAAGGCATTTACGTGGTTCAGGTGTCAGTGATACCTTCAGTGTTTGTGACATGATGCGCATTACCTGATGATCCCAGAGGGTATGGAATAATGTACCTTCCTCCCCACATCCTCGAAGACAGTAGGGATGCGTAGCTCTTTGTAGCTTATGCAGTGTGGTTCTCGTGTAATACAACCGATGCAGGATTTTTAACTGTACTAGCCTGAACTTAGCCGAAATGCCTACCTCCCTCGGGGACGCCAACGCCTCGTTCCACTCCGTGTCATCTATATCTCCTAGTTCATTCACCCATTTATCACACAATTTGAGTGAAGGGTCCGATTGGTTGTTCATCAGTTTTTTGTAGGTGAGGGAAGTGGCACTATGTTGCATATAATCCGTGAGCAATCTATCTTCCAGCGGGGAGGATTCCGGGACTTCAGTGTTAGGTGGTATTGCCTGCAGTAATTCGTGTTGTATCTGTACGTACCTATACGTTTCGTTCGGACCTAAATTGTATTGTTGCTGAAGAAGGGACTACTGCTCCCCTGTCCCACAAGTCTCCCACCGTGGATATTCCAATGTTATCCCATTGTGTAAACCCTTTACTGCGTCTCAGCTGCCCCAGTGCCTTAGTGTCCCAGAGCGGGGTGAGTTTAGTAATGGTACCCTTCCATCCCAGCTTCGCCTGTGCCGCATGCCATAGCACGGCTGTATGTTTCGTTGGGCCTATCAACTTTGCCGCCTGACCTCTGTTGTAGAGCACTGAAAGCATACTGTCAGTGCCTAATTGAGTCCTATCAGCCCTATACGCTGGGTCATCTTGAGGCGCATGAATCCATTGGTTGATGATTTTGAGTTGGGCGGCCCAATAGTAGAATTGCAGATTTGGTAATGCTATCCCCCCCTCGTACCAACTTATGTTCAGCTTGACATGGCCGATACGTGCCGGCTTGTTACTCCATAGCAGGTTGGACACCAATGTTGTTACCTGTCGGAAGTATCTTGGCGGGACAGGGTAGGGAGAGTTTTCCAGGGCATAGAGGAACCTCGGGAGAGCCATCATTTTATAGAGGGCAGCCTTTCCAAGGAGCGTCAATGGCAACGAAGCCCAAATGTGGCTGGCACACTTCTGTCCGGGCCCATCAAATACACCAACATGTCATCAGCATAGAGGGATACACGATCCTCCCATCCCTCTTTCCATCCAATGCCCTTCAATAACGGTGTGGTCCTAATCAGTGTTGCCAACGGTTCTAAGACCAGGACAAACAGCAAGGGGGAGAGGGGACAGCCTTGTCGGGTCCCTCTCGCCAGTTGGATCGTACGCGAGATGTGACCATTGGCTGTAATGTGTGCGACCTGGTTAGCGTACAGAAGACGTACCCAAGCTATGAACTTGGTGCCAAAATCCATACGTTTCAGGACTGCAAAGAGGTGCCCCCATTCCACCATGTTGAACGCCATTTTGGCGTCTGATGAAAGGATCACTGCAGACTCCGTTAAGGACTGCGCTCGCGCCATCACTCCATGCACCCGCCTAAGATTGAAAGCTGTGCTCCTGTTCGGCATAAAGCCAGACTGATCGGGGTGTACCAGTAGTGGAAGATGGGCCATTAGTCTCGTGGCCAACAATTTTGCAAGAATTTTGGCTTTGGCGTTAAGGAGAGAAATTGGGCGATATGATGTGCAAGCTGTCGGCAGCTTGTCAGACTTCGGAATTGCCACTATGGTGGCTGTCCGTTGATACAGTGGGAGTTCCGCCCTCTCCCGACTCTCCGAATACATAGCCAGCAAGGGCGGGTCGAGTGTCTCCGACATGAGCTTGTACCACTCTATTGGGATCCCGTTTGGGCCCACCGCTTTCCCTGACTGTATTGCATGGATTGCTAGTTGTAGTTCTTCAATTGTGAGGTCAGCTTCCAATTCCTGGACCGCCTCATGTGTAAGTGTTTGGATCTCTATATGAGTTAGAGAGACCAGGGCTGCACTTTCTGTAACATGCATCCCGATCGGGGGTGTAGACCTTCTCGAAGTGGTCCGCCAGCGTGTTTACAATCTCTTCAGGGTGTATCTGCAGGTGACCCTCACTAGTATATAACTGCTGAATGCCTCTATTGCTCCCTCCTTTCTTATCTAACCAGGCTAACATTTTCCCTGCTTTGTCTCCCACATCGTATATCCTATGGGTCGTAGCCGAGATATCCTCAAGCACCTGCAGTCTGAGATGATCCCTATATCTCTGCTGGCACAGCTGTAAAGTATGAGCCATGTCCACTGTGGGATCTGCCGCATGGGATACAGTGACCGTGTGTATGGACCGTTCTAGCACTGAAAGTTCCTGTCTTTGCCCCTTTTTGTGCCCCGAGATGGAAGCCATCGCCTGTCCGCTTAGGACCGTCTTGTAGGCTTCCCATAGGGTCGAGGGGGAGGGCACTGTGCCTTTGTTCTCGGCAAAATAAAATGTAGTCGTTTTCTTTAGGTCCTTCTTAATGCTAGGGACAGGAAGTTACAGTATATCCGCTTACGAGTCTTCTCTCTACTAAGTAATGTCAATACTATCGGAGAATGGTCTGATATTCCCCTGGACTGTATTTCAGTGGTGCCCACGGCCTGCAGTCCGTCTCCCAACCCCAAAAAATAATCTATACGTGATAAGCTATTGTGTACTGTCGAGTGATAAGTGCATTGCTTCTCGGTTGGGTGCCTATGGCACCAGATATCTATCAAGCCCACGGCCTCCAGGAAGCCTTGGAAGCTGGTGGGACCGGGCGTGTGAGCCCGTATCGGTAATCTATCCAACGCTGGGTCAAGCACTGCGTTAAAATCACCCCCGATGAAGGTATCACCCGCCGGGAGGTTCAGTAGAAATTCTCCCAGCGCCGGTAAGGCCACTGTGTGAAGCACCGGTGGCACATAAACTGATACTATGTTCAGAGGTCGACCCTCCCACTGCCCGTGTAACGCCGCAAAGCGGCCCTGATTGTCTACTTTGTGTTGCAAAAGAAGGAAAGGGGAGGTCTTCTTCAACAGAATACCCGTCCCCCTGGAGCCAGAGGTAAATTCTGAGTGTGCTACCATCTTGTAACCTCTGGCATGCTCTACCAGTGAGGTGCGCCTCTTGTAGCAAAACTAGATGCGGGCTTTGGCGCTTGAGTGCCCTCATCATCAGTCCCCTCTTAATTTTGTCTCCCAATTCCCGTACGTTCCAGGTCAATATCTTTAGGGGTGGGACTGCTGTCTGTTGCATCAGACTGCTATACGCGGCATCCTGTGAGTGTTTTGACATAGTGACGTGATCTAAGTAGGAGCCTCCGTGTCGCTCCCATCAATGCTGTGAACCTAGTGTCCCAGTGAATGGTATTTGTGTTTCTGTCGTTGTGTCGTGTCATAGCGTGTAAAACTTGAACTGTAACAAGTGAAATCCCTTCCCCCACCCCCCTCCCTATCTCCCTGCCTCCCTACCTCCCTGCCTCCCTGCGGCACGGACATAGAACCGCCCGCCTCCCCAACTTAGCAGAGTGCTTATGCCTATCCCATCCCATTGTACTTGCTTGTGGGGGTAAAGAGCTCCATGGTGACAGCGACCCCATCCGCCCTCTTCCGCTTCCTCCTGATCAGAGCCCAAGGGCAGCACGTCCCCCATGTGTAACTATTGTTGGCAGGGCTATACCAGCCGGGTCCTCAGGATACAGGCTGTTGTCCATCATCACTCAATCTCGTTTCTGAGACATTGTCCTGATTGTTCTCGTCGATTTCTGTGAACTCGCTCATAGCTCGGTCTGTTGGTTTCGCTGACCTCTGCCCGTGCGTCGAGGCGCCTCCACTTGCCGCCAGCCATCTAGCCATTCTCGTGCCGCCTCAGGTGTGTTGAAGAACCACGTTTTGTGATTATCAGTGATGTCACTGACCATGTCATGAATGATGTAATATGTGACATGATCAGCAGTGGATTGCGGGTGCGCGATATATAGTTAGTGCAACTAACTATATATGCGAATTTCAATGGTTTTGTGTGAGTAAAATGAGCTTTTGTAAATGCTAATTCCTAACTATATATGGTCTATAACCTATGGTTTTTTCAGTGAATTTTCAAGGTTTTGTAAATGCTAATTCCTAACTATATATGGTCTATAACCTATGGTTTTTTTCAGTGAATTTCAATGGTTTTTTAATAGCAAATATCGAAAGCTGTAAAATGTATTCTTCTTTTAAAGGAAAAATATATTTTATATGTATTTAATATAATTTTTTATGTATATACATTTTTTGAGGGAACGAATTTATCAACTATCATGCTGAAGAAGAGTGTGGGGAAAAAAAACAAAGAGGAGGACTAAGAGGAAAGAACAATCAGTTCAAAAATACAATTGCTTTAAAGCATGAAGTGCTTTTCCACACATTTAAATAACCCATATTAGAACATACAAAATATCTACAGAGGAGACGGTGTACATTGAATTTTAGACTCTTCATTGGTACCTACATGTTGGTACTTACATCACCCACACAACACAACAGCTCTATTCAGAGCTACCCTACCTCAAAGCACTCTAAAATGTTATTTTACTATTTCCCTTGGTTTTCCCCTTGTTACGCTTTCCGGATTGCCACCCGGTGCGCGGACCTGGCGCTAACCGTGCGAAAATGTACGGGCCTCCTCAGCCACCCTCAGAAAACCTAGGGGGTCAGGATATGTCTCCCGTGCCCCCTTATACCTATTCCCAACATTGTTTATCTTCCATCTTGTGACTAAATTTGTCCGAAACACAAGATGGCGGACTCCCGTTACGCTACCTATGAGCTACCCGGTTCGCGTACCGGGTAGCGCTTCCACCGCGAAAAATCGAATATTTTTTTTTTTTTTGCCCCACGGGCCCCTTTAATAGCCCCCACATCAATCCTAGGGGGTCAGGAGGGGTCTACCTTGCCCCCTTTCATTCATTTCCCCCTTCGTTTATTTCCACCTCTTGTCTCTCGATCCTACCGAGAGACAAGATGGCGGCCGCTCCGGACTGTTTAGAATGTTGAGAGTCACCAGAGAGCCAATCCGCTTCTCCTCCCGATGTTCCGTTACGCGTCTGGTACGTGAACCGGGGCGCTAACCGGGACGCTGTACAGATATATATATTTTTTGAATGTTAATTTCTCAAAATCCACTGGAGCACATATCTTGAGACCTAGCAAAGGCACATCGGGTAAATAGTCTCTACAATGTTGCCAAGTTTCATAGAAATCCATTCAGCCGTTCGAGCTAAAAGTAAGTGCAACAAGAGGAGGAGAAAAACGAAGGAGAAATTTAATGAAAGGGGGCAAGGTAGACCCTTCTTGACCCTTCTTGACCCCCTAGGAATGATGTTGGGGTTATTAAAGGGTCCCGTGGGGCAAATAAAAAAAAATTGATTTTTCGCGGTAGTAGTGCTTTCCGGTTCGCGAACCGGGTAGCGAACCGGGCCGCGAAACGGGAATTCGCCATTTTGTGTTTTGTTTTAATTAAATTACAAGATGGAGGAAAAACAATGTGAGAAATGGGTATAAGGGGGTACGGGAGACGTATCCTGGCCCCCTATGTTTTCTGAGGGTGGCTGAGGATGCTCATATATGTTGATACATGTCTTCCAGCGGCTGCGCGTGAGCGTTTTTTTTTTTTTTTGCTGCGTGACGTCTGTTAACGTTCGATTCGAAGGAAATCAGGAAGTGTTGACCGCCATTTTGACACTGCGAGTAAATATATTGTTAAAAATAATTGTTATAAATTAATCCGTATTGATAAACATTGTCTGCGCCATCTTGCCTTTTTTCCAATGCCACACTTTTGTCGTGCACGGCAGCCATTTTAGATGACTTGACCAGACCCACTCTCTGCACGCCGCCGATCCTCAGCATGGCTCCCCACCCTCGCAAGCATCTCCCCCACGCACTGGTCACCCCCGCTCTCTCTCTCATGCATGGGCCATAAACCTCCCCCCATCTGCGCTGCTCTTCCCTGAGAATCACACCCTGTGCCCGCCCAACACCTCCCTTTCACCCTATTCACTACCGCACCCTCTGACACTCCTCTTCCTCTGTGTCTGATTGTCCAGGCCGGTCCCAGGCTATCACCTAGCACTGTGGATGTAGTTTATGGCCCAACTGTAAAGAATCACCCCTCTTCAAAGGAGTTACAGTAGATCAAGGCCCCCACCCCATTAGATCCGTCACACCACACGCGTTCCTACTATCTGATAACGATTCTGTATTGTGATTGGGGAGGGGATTCTCACTGTGAGGATGTGTGGGACCGAGCCTGAAGCGGAAGATTCCAGGGATGCCTTTTTGTACATCAAAGTCTTCACAATTATGAGTCACATTAAAAATATATAGCACTCCAACAAAGTAGTAAGATTATAACACTTTAATAACATATAAATATATACAACGCTCCAACAAAGGAAACACGTTAAAAAAGTTTTTTTTTAAACAAAGCAACAATGGGCTGCATTGGTCTGTCTTTTAGTCGGCAAAATCCGTCTGCCTGTGAGGTGGCGTCAGTAGCGGTCCGTTGTGCGAATAGGCCGAAGGCAGCACAACGCGCCGAGATCCGCACGGCACCCAGGTGATGTCCAGTAAGTTGCCGCACTGGTCTTGGCATCCTACAATGCTGCGCCGAAAAACGGCGTGGGGCGCCCGGGGGGTGGGGGGGAGGGGAGGGGGCGCGAACGGGCCTCCCCTGCCTCCCCAGGTGGAGGCTCCTCTGCTGCAGTGGGGCGCCCCTTTAGCGTTTCAGTCGCCATTCAGCTGTTTACCGCCCGCTTTTGCTGCACTGTGCCTCATCCGTCATTCAGCTGAGTTGCGCCCGCTCTTGCGGCTACAGCATCTCGCCCACCATCCAGTTGAATTGCGCCTGTTCTTGCGGCTACAGCGTCTCGCCCACCATCCAGTTGAATTGCGCCCACTCTTGCGGTACAGCGATAGACGGCTGCCACAGGACTCTTAAAATGGCGGCCGGCTCTTCGGATTTGGGCCTGGTCCACTAAAATGGCCCTGGGACACATTTGAACTCGGACATTTGCCTGCTAGGGCTTGGGCCCCATTCTCGAAAGCGTCCCCTCAGCCTTGAAGATTCTACAAAAGTCATCGGGGCCCCCGACTCCCGCAGGCTTCCGGTGGGGAGCGGCTGCCATGATTGCTTGCGGAATGGCCACGACGGAGCTACGAGATGGTGGTGCTCTCATGCTGACGCCAGCTTCAGTCTGAAACATCCAGAAACACTGTAGACTATCAATTCGATGACTTCCGGTGGAGCCCCAACGTGACCCGGTAGGGAAGAACTTGCCCTCCCCTCTTTTGACTGATGGTTCTTGTTGCCTGTTCCCTCTGTTGTCATCTAACGGAACGTTTTTGGATTGCTGAGTGAGAAAAAAAAAGGTGGGGCTTTCATCATTTGGGAAAAAAAAATGTTTCAATCCAATGAAAAGTGTTATTTTTAGGTCATATGATCAAGCATTTCATCATTAGGAAACCAAAAGTAAAATGAACCAATGAAAAGTTTTATAAACAAGTCACATGACCTACAAAATCCGTTGGCCTGTGAGGCGGCGTCAGTAGCGGACCGATGTGCGAATAGGCCGAAGGCAGCACAACGCGCCGAGATCCGGATGGCACCGAGGTGGTGTCCAGCAAGTTGCTGCACTGGTGTGGCCATCCTACAATGCTGCGCCGAAAGACGGCGTGGGGTTCCCGGGGGGGGGGGGGGGCGGTGCGAACTGGCCTCTCCCGCCTCCCCAGGTGGAGGCACCTCATCTACAGTGGGGCGCCCCTTAGCGTTTCCCTCGCCGTCCAGCAGAGTTGCGCCCGCACTTGCTGCTACAGTACGCCGAAGGCAGCACAACGCGCCGAGATCCGGATGGCACCGAGGTGGTGTCCAGCAAGTTTCACTGGTGTGGCCATCCTACATTGCTGCGCCGAAAGACGGTGTGGGGTGCCCGGGGGGGGGGGAGGGAGGCGGCGCAAACGGGCCTCTCCCTCCTCCCCAGGTGGAGGCACCTCATCTGCAGTGGGGCGCCTCTTAGCGTTTCACTCTCCTTCCAGCTGAGTTCCGCCCGCTCTTGCGGCACAGTGCCTCACCCCCCATCCAGCTGAGTTCCGCCCGCTCTTGCGGTACAATGCCTCACCCGCCATCCAGCTGAGTTGCGCCCGCTCTTGCGGCTACAGCGTCTCGCCCACCATCCAGCTGAATTGCGGCCACTCTTGCGGTGCAGCGATAGGCGGCTGCAACAGGACTCTCAAAATGGCGGCCGGCTCTTTGGATTTGGGCCTGGTCCACTAAAATGGCCCTGGGACACCTTGGAACTCGGACGCTTGCCTGCTAGGGCATGAGCCCCATTCACGAAAGCGTCCCCTCTTTTGACTGATTGTTCTTGTTGCCTATCTCTTCTGTTGTCATTTAACGGAACCTTTTTGGACTGCCGAAAGGGTTTCTGGTCCGACCGCTGGTTGGTGGAGACATTTTGACTATATCCTGGACCTGCCCGGCCTCGCCCAAAATGGCGCCGGTATAAATGGGACTCGTAACTCCTTGTTGTGTACTGGTTGCCCAACCTTGATATCACGAGATACGTATGCAGTTTTGAAGCACATGGCGGGCGGGGACGAGTACTGATTGAACATTTGGACATCCCTATTGATATTAGGTTCTGATGTGTTATTGATTACTGTACTATTGAAAGTTCGAATTAACGTCACCCATGGTACTTGCCCGCAAATGTATATCTACATAATTTTATTGTAACTGGCCCTGTCGTACTTTAATTATAAAATGTACGTCCACCTATTCCGCAACTGTTAGACACCTTAGTTCTTGCAACCTAATGGCCCGCCCGTTACGTTCTTCTACAGTGTAAATGTTCCCTCATCATATACGATTCCAGTTTGCTCCGTGGCCGGCCCACGTGGTTATAGGCCCGTATTTGTATACTGACATTTTCACAATAAAGGTTTTTAAAACAAAACATGGTAGTCGTACCTAGATTGGTAAAGTTTTGAATAATAGCCACTGTTTTCGAATCAGTAAAAGGCAAGTGAAATAAAGCAGCCCGATTACATGACGGTTAAAAGGTATAATACGCAGGAACGCAGTAAAGATAAATGGTCAAGGACTGTTGTGCTTTCTACTCCTGCAACATAAAGTGATCGATAAGAATCCGATATTCATGCCTATCAGCGACTAAGACAGCAGGCCGAGCCTCTTTTGTTGAACGGCTCCCTCATGGGACGAAGAAACGCCCTTTTTCTCGAAATAGGAATATTTTACTTGCAGGACAGTTGTAAATTTCCCGGGAAAATACATTAGCCTGGAACATTGTTAGTGATAAACTGTAAATGCATCTGGGTCCTTTGCTTTACAAGTCAGAGTGAGAAAAAAAAAGGTGGGGCTTTCATCATTTGGGAAAAAAAAATGTTCGAAAGCAATGAAAAGTGTTATTTTTAGGTCATATGACCAAGCCTTCCTTCATTAGAATAACAAAAGTAAAATGAACCAATGAAAAGTTTTATTAACAAGTCACATGACCTGTTATCCTTACGTTACACGCTGCGCGCCGCGCGCCGCGCTCTGGATCGCTTCGGGAAGCTGCGCCTCGCGCACCGGAGCACTTCCGGGTGCGCTAACGCGGCGCGTCATATGACGCATTACGCAACGCAGGTCCAGAATATAGTCAAAATGTCTCCACCAACCAGCGGTTGGAACACAACCCCTTTCAGTAGTCAAAAAAGTTCTGTTAAATGACAACAGAAGGGACAGGCAACAAGAACCATCAGTCAAAGAGGGGAGGGCAAGTTCTTCTCTACCGGGTCACGTTGGGGCTCCACCGGAAGTGATCGAATTGGTATTGGTAGTCTACAGTGTTTCTGGATGTTTCAGACTGACGCTGGCGTCAGCATGAGAGCACCACCATCTCGTGGCTACGTCGTGGCCATTCCACGAGCAATCATGGCAGTCGCTCCCCACCGGAAGTTTACGGGAGTCGGGGGTCCCGGTGACTTGTAGAATTTTCAAGGCTGAGGGGACTCTTTTGGGAATGGTGCCCATGCCCCAGCAGTCAAGCGTCTGAGTTCCACGGTTGCCCAGAGCCATCTTTGCAGGCCAGGCCCAAGTCTGTGGAGCCGACCGCCATTTCGTGAGCTCCGTAGCAGCCGCCTGTCTCTGTACCGCAAGATTGGGTGCAATTCCGTTGGATGGCGGGTGAGACGTTGTAATAGCAAGAGCAGGCGCACTTCAGCTGGCCGAGCGAGGCACTGTGTCGCAAGAGCGGGCGCAAGTCAGCTGGTCGAGTGAAGCACTGGGGTGTAGCTGAGAAACCTCCACCTGGGGAGGTGGGGGAGGCTCGTTCGCGCCGCCTCTCCCTTCTAGTGCACCCCACGCCGTCTCCGGGTGCAGGTATATGTGATGGTCGGACCAGGGCACCGCAGGACGTGTCTTCAGGTCAAACGGATTGTGGGACAAGGTGTGGAGCAGGCGCAATTATCTCGGGGGCCTCCGTCAAGCGGTTCAGGGAGGCACCGCATCACATTGTTTTCCAATGCAGTCAGGTCCACAAACAGCCCCCACTTACTTTGAGAATAGTGAAGCTGCAGCAGGTGCAAATAAGCTTCAGACAGTTTTACAAGCGCTGCTCGGAACCCTCAACTATGGCACCCAACATCCAGGACTTATGCCATTTGTGCAAGGCAGTGACATCGAAGCATCTCAGGGACCAAGCAACATACTATATCCAGAGTCCTTACCACAACCTCTGCCTTCCTTCTTACCTAGTTATTGTTCTTTCACTCCCACTCCAGTCTTTTAGTCTGTGGATGGAAAACCATGAACATACACTCACCTATGAAAATCTTACTATTGATGGTTGATTTTGAGCTCCAAATACAAAGGCTTGTTTGGATCGATGTTGCAGAAGGCTGCCATGTAAATAGATATTTAATAAAACGTTTTACCCTGTTACTTGTTGATTTTGAGTCCCAAATACAAAGGCTTGTTGTAATCGATGTTGCAGCAGGCTGCCATGTAAATAGTTATTTAATAAAAAGTTTTACCCTGTTACTTTGCTGGTGTGTTGTATATATTTATAATATTTGCATAGGGTTTGTCGTTATTTTGGGTGGGGTGGGCGGCGGAGCCGAGCTGTCTTGCAGCCATCATGGTGTCGAGCTCAGTTCCTCTCACTAGTTTCGTATTTCTCATGAGGGGTTGTTCATAATGTTTCTATTTTAGCGAGGTCAAAAAGAGATTCCATTAGTGGCCTATTGATTTTGCTTGATTCCTTTTGTTTTTTTAACGATTTTTCACTATCTGCAAAGACTAAACAGAGTATTGCGACTCTGTGCTTGTTTGTAAATAGAGAATGAACCAATGAGAACCAATTCCAAAACAATAAATGCTAGGATAACAATCAATCAAATGGAGAGCAAAGCAGGCACGACGGATTACAACAGGGGCAAAGGCCTGTGTTACCTACCCTTCACTATCTGCAAAGAGAGAATACTCCTAAACGAAAAGAGGGGGGGGGGCAGCGTTCAAAGCACATCAGCGTGCATAAACACGAAAATGTTTTTAACTACCACGTACTTGACATTTTACAGCTTTTGATATTTGCTATTAAAAAACCATTGAAATTCACTGAAAAAACCATAGGTTATAGACCATATATAGTTAGGAATTAGCATTTACAAAACCTTGAAAATTCACTGAAAAAACCATGGGTTATAGACCATATATAGTTAGGAATTAGCATTTACAAAACCTTATTTTACTCACACAAAACCATTGAAATTTCATATATAGTAACTATATATTGCGCACCCGCAATCCACTGCTGATCATGTCACATATTACATCATTCATGACATGATCAGTGACATCACTGATGACATCACTGATGACATCTCAAATGACATCACTGATGACATCACTGATGACATCTCATTTGACATTACTGATCACATCACTGATGACATCATTCATGTGATAATACGGTGAACCTCTTCAGACTCTAATATAATCTTAGATACACTCAGAGTAAATAGACACTCACAGACTGTCACTCATCCATGGAGTTACTCACACACCTAGTCAGTCATGCAAAGAATCAATCACACTTCCATTTCCTCAACTATACAGTTATACACACCTTACTTATTCAAACATATACTAACACATATTTACTCTCTTATACAATCCCTGATACAAGTTCACAATGATCCATACAGCCACTCACAAATTCACTGGCTCTTATGCACAGTTATTTATATATGTCAACCCTCACATGTACTGTGTTTTACATATGTACTTACTTTGACATGTAGCACTGAGATATCCATTCACTCACCAATACACTCATGCACACAGTCAACCGCCCATACAGCTGTTTCCACATGCACTTTTGAACCCATACATCTAGTGAATCAACTGCTCACACATCTATGCACAGAGTCATACACCTCCCAGCCACCCACACACACACTCAGTCTCCCATACAAATACTTGGGCAACCAATCAATAAGCCATATACTTAATCATCAAGCTACTGATCAACACATGCAGCAGTTTACAGTACAACAGACATAATGATGCACAAATTAAGACAGTTTAGTCACTAACCCATGCTCTCAGTGAGACACATTTAATCACTCACTCATAGTCAGTCAGTCATGCACCTACTAAATCCTTCATCCAGACACTTATACATCCACTCATTCTTCAATATGTAAGACATATTTTGACTTTACAGAAACACACAGTCACTGGATGTTGTCATCAGTGATGTCATCAGTGATGTCATTTGAGATGTCATCAGTGATGTCATCAGTGATGTCACTGATCATGTCATGAATGATGTAATATGTGACATGATCAGCAGTGGATTGCGGGTGCGCGATATATAGTTAGTGCAACTAACTATATATGAAATTTCAATGGTTTTGTGTGAGTAAAATAAGGTTTTGTAAATGCTAATTCCTAACTATATATGGTCTATAACCTATGGTTTTTTCAGTCAATTTTCAAGGTTTTGTAAATGCTAATTCCTAACTATATATGGTCTATAACCTATGTTTTTTTCAGTGAATATATATATATATATATATATATATATATATATATATATATATATATATATATATATATATATATATAACAACAAAACGAACAATCAATAAACATACAATATTTAAAAAGTCTATCATTCTTGTTTCCTAATAGTACGCTCCCCGGACCGCTTTGTAGCTTATGCAGTGTGGTTCTCGTGTAATACAAACAATGCAGGATTTTTAACTGTACTAGCCTGAACTTAGCCAAAATGCCTACCTCCCTCGGGGACGCCAACACCTCGTTCGACTCCGTGTCATCTATATCTCCTAGTTCATCCACCCATTTATCACACAATTTGAGTTAAGGGTCCGATTGGTTGTTCATCAGTTTTTTGTAGGTGAGGGAAGTGGCACTATGTTGCATATAATCCGTGAGCAATCTATCTTCCAGCGGGGAGGATTCCGGGACTTCAGTGTTAGGTGGTATTGCCTGCAGTAATGCGTGTCGTATCTGTACGTACCTATACGTTTCGTTCGGACCAAAATTGTATTGTTGCTGAAGAAGGGACTACCGCTCCCCTGTCCCACAAGTCTCCCACCGTGGATATTCCAATGTTATCCCATTGTGTAAACCCTTTACTGCGTCTCAGCTGCCCCAGTGCCTTAGTGTCCCAGAGCGGGGTGAGTTTAGTAATGGTACCCTTCCATCCCAGCTTCGCCTGCGCCGCATTCCATAGCACGGCTGTATGTTTCGTTGGGCCTATCAACTTTGCCGCATGACCTCTGTTGTAGAGCACTGAAAGCATACTGTCAGTGCCTAATTGAGTCCTATCAGCCCTATACGCTGGGCCATCTTGAGGCGCATGAATCCATTGGTTGATGATTTTGAGTTGGGCGGCCCAATAGTAGAATTGCAGATTTGGTAATGCTATCCCCCCTCGTACCAACTTATGTTCAGCTTGACATGGCAGATACGTGCCGGCTTGTTGCTCTATAGCAGGTTGGACACCAATGTTGTTACCTGTCGGAAGTATCTTGGCGGGACAGGGTAGGGAGAGTTTTCCAGGGCACAGAGGAACCTCGGGAGAGCCATCATTTTATAGAGGGCAGCCCTTCCAAGGAGCGTCAATGGCAACAAAGCCCAATGTTTGACGTCAGTTCGGAGCCGGGCCAGAGGCGGAATCAGGTTTCTGTCGAAGAATTCTGTTGGAGTATTGGTGATGTGGATACCAAGGTACCTAAAGGAGGACGTGGTCAATTGTAGTGGGCAGTGCACATCGAGCCATGGCGCAGGCCCCCTCAGATTTTGACCAGTTAAGAGTGTATCCCGACTATGTCCCATAGTCGTCACACAGGGCTAGTAGGGATGGCACACTTCTGTCTGGGCCCATCAAATACACCAACATGTCGTCAGCATAGAGGGATACACGATCCTCCCATCCCTCTTTCCATCCAATGCCCTTCAATAACGGTGTGGGCCTAATCAGTGTTGCCAACGGTTCTAAGACCAGGACAAGCAGCAAGGGGGAGAGGGGACATACTTGTCGGGTCCCTCTCGCCAGTTGGATCGTACGCGAGATGTGACCATTGGCTGTAATGTGTGCGACCGGGTTAGCGTATAGAAGACGTACCCAAGCTATGAACTTGGTGCCAAAACCCATACGTTTCAGGACTGCAAAGAGGTGCCCCCATTCCACCATGTTGAACGCCATTTTGGCGTCTGATGAAAGGATCACTGCAGACTCCGTTAAGGACTGCGCTCGCGCCATCACTCCATGCACCCGCCTAAACAACAAAACGAACAATCAATAAACATACAATATTTAAAAAGTCTATCATTCTTGTTTCCTTATAGTACGCTCCCCGGACCGCTTTCCGGTGCGCGTACCGGGCGCACCCCACACAAAAAAAACGTTTTTTTGCCCCGCGGGGCCCTTTTAAAGCCTCCACATCAAACCTAGGGGGTCAGGGAGGATCTACTATTCCCCCTTATGGTCATTTCCCCCTTCGTTTTGTCCTCCTCTTGTCTCTCGATCCTACCGAGAGACAAGATGGCGGCCGCTCCGGACTGTTTAGAATGTTGACAGACACCGGAGAGCCAATCAGCTTCGCTTCGCGAAGTTCCGTTACGCGTCAAGTACGCGAACCGGAGCGCTGTCACAGATATATCTGTTTTTTAAAATGTTAATTTCTCAAAATCCACTGGAGCACATATATTGAGACCTAGCAAAGGCACATCGGGCTAACAGTCCCTACAATTTTGCCAAGTTTTGTGTAAAGCCATTCAGCCGTTCGAGCTAAAACTGAAGCCAACCGCCCTATGGAAAACTCAATGTTAAAAACGCGTTTTGGGACCCCCCTTTTTTCTCGGCCCCCCCTTGACAAAACCCCCCCAAATTTTCGGGGGCTGCTCAGAAACAAAATGTGTAATTTTCCTGAAAATTTCAGCCAATTCCGTCCACAAACGACAAAGTTATTAGACATAGAATTTTCAAAAATCCCATAGAGAAAAAATCCTAACTATATATACCTACTGGCGACCGCCAGTAGGTAATATATATATATATATATATATATATATATATATATATATATATATATATATATATATATATATATATATATATATATATATAATATATATATATATATATATATATATATACAGTTTCATAAGGTGCCCAAAAGCAGAGTGCACTCCCTGGTTGCTTTCACCAGTAAGGGGGGGTTTGCAGATGCAATCAGCGCCAGCAGAGCCTGACGCGTTTCGAGTTATCCACTCTTTCTCATAGGCTGTCTGCAAATTGAGTAACTGCAAGCAAAAAACAAACCAGTATCTTAGGGCCCGATGTAGGTGCCCTAATACTGGCCGGAAACGGCCGAATTCGTCCGTTTCCGACCGGTATTACGGTTTTCAGATGTAGGGCATGCATTTACAGAATCAGTATTTTACCGATTCTGTATTTACCGATTCGGTAAAATTACCGAATTTGTAAATACAGACTCGGTAAAATACCGATTCTGTAAATGCAGATGTAGCTGGCACATGTCAGAGTGCCATAGGGCTTTAAGAATCGGTATTTTACCACCCAATCCTTTTGGGTGGTAAAATACCGAATACAGGTGTGCATGCACATCTGTGCATGCACACCTGTGCAATGTGTCACACAGACATGCCCTTAGGGCATGTCTGTGTGCCACATGGCACACAAGTCCGGAATTGGGGTGCTAGAGGGTGTCAAAGTGACACCCCCTTCACCCTTGCAACAATCGGAATTTACCGAATCAGTAAATACCGATTCGGTATTCCACCTTGATTCCTATGGGCTTCAAGGCCCATAGGAATCAATGGGGGATACTGATTCGGTATTTACAGAATCGGTAAATACCGAATCTTACCGATTCGGTATTTACCGATTCTGAATTACCTACATTTCCCCCCCTCTAATTTACCACTTCTTATATAACGAATCGGTATGATTCGGTATTTTAGAAGTGGTAAATTAGAATTACCTACATCGGGCCCTAAGTCCCTTATTTATTGCCATTATGCACCATAGAAATCACCTGATACTTTTCATCACAAGTGAACATTGTCAACATGATGTGTGCTGGGACTGGTAGTCTTCCAATATAATACCCAAGTGGGCTGCCTGCAGTTGCTCAATCAAATAATTCATGTTCACGAAAGCACTTGCATAGTAACCTCCCCGTTCAAATTATCGGCAAACCAGGTCCGCCCTGCCGATGTTTGCACCAGCAGCGGAACCGCTCCAATGTTCGGCGGTGTTCTCCCCGGCCGGGCTGGCCGTAAATACACAGTTTCACAAGGTGCCCAAAAGAAGAGTGCACTCCCTGCTTGCTTTCTCCAGTAAGGGGGGGTTTGCAGATGCAATCAGTGCCAGCAGAGCCTGACGCGTTTCGAGTTATCCACTCTTCCTCATAGGCTGTCTGCAAATTGAGTAACTGCAAGCAAAAAACAAACCAGTATCTTAGTCCCCTATTTATTGCCATTATGCACCATAGAAATCACCTGATACTTTTCATCACAAGTGAACATTGTCAACATGATGTGTGCTGGGACTGGTAGTCTTCCAATATAATACCCAAGTGGGCTGCCTGCAGTTGCCTCAATCAAATAATTCATGTTCACGAAAGCACTTGCATAGTAACCTCCCCGTTCAAATTATCGGCAAACCAGGTCCGCCCTGCCGATGTTTGCACCAGCAGCGGAACCGCTCCAATGTTCGGCGGTGCTCTCCCTGGCCGGGCTGGCCGTATAATACACAGTTTCACAAAGTGCCCAAAAGCAGAGTGCACTCCCTGCTTGCTTTCTCCAGTAAGGGGGGGTTTGCAGATGCAATCAGCGCCAGCAGAGCCTGACGCATTTCGAGTTATCCACTCTTCCTCATAGGCTGTCTGCAAATTGAGTAACTGCAAGCAAAAAACAAACCCGTATCTTAGTCCCTTAATTATTGCCATTATGCACCATAGAAATCACCTGATACTTTTCATCACAAGTGAACATTGTCAACATGATGTGTGCTGGGACTGGTAGTCTACCAATATAATACCCAAGTGGGCTGCCTGCAGTTGCCTCAATCAAATAATTCATGTTCACGAAAGCACTTGCATAGTAATATATATTTATATATATATATATATTCCACAAATCCATCATCCGATAGAGAAAGTCCGCACTCACAAAGGATTTACTTCCTAAATTCCAAGGTTTATTTGTCAGATTTTAGCATTTATGCTGAACACCAACGCGTTTCGCAACTCACTGTCGCTTGTTCACGGTACCGTGAACAAGAGACAGTGAGTTGCGAAACGCGTTGGTGTTGTGCATAAAAGCTAAAATCTGACAAATAAACCTTGGAATTTGGGAAGTAAATCCTTTGTGAGTGCGGACTTTCTCTATCGGATGATGGATTTGTGGATTATTTAAAAGCGGGCTCTGCTTTGTAGTCAGCACCGGTGGAAGAGCGCCATTGGACTATGATTTTTTGAGCCAAGGCTGTGACATATATGTATATATTTACACATATATATATATATATATATATATATATATATATATATAAAAGATTTCTACACAGAAGAAACTACAGAGGTCTGTGTCTCCTTCCTCGCCTAAAATCGCCGAGTGTGGTATTAGGAAGTGGCTCGAGTTTCCAGGATTTAATTACGAAGGGCGGTTACCTTAGTTTCCGGACCTCCTCCCCAGAACCTTGTGGCTGTGCTTAACCGGAGCAATACAGGGAACCGTGGTGGATTATCGACAGCTGCCCCCTACACCCCGTGAAGAATCGTGAAGACTACAACCGGTGCTTTGCCACGCGAGTATCCAGGTCGGCTGATCTCCGGGAAAGCGACGTGACCCTGTGAGTCTTGGAAGACGGGAGTTGCGTAGGAGGGGAGAAGTAGTTTACTGAGGCAGCGCGGTGCATGATTGTAGCGTTTCAGCTTATCTGCCCGTTTGGAACATTACAAAATAGAGAGACCCTATAAAAATGTCTTTGGAAGAAATGAGAGAAAGGGAGCTCGCGGCAGAGGAACTATTTTGTAAACGGCCAAACACTTTGAATAACAATGCTCCTTCTGCCAGCGCGGGAAGTAACAAGGACGCTGATGTTGCTGCTCTGTTTAAGGAACTTGAAAAAAAGCGAAAGTTGGAGATAACAAAATGGTGGGAACACCGGTCACTTTCAAAGTATGCCGAAGTTGGGAGGGTGCTGAGGTGGCTGCGAAACCTCCTAGCACCAAGCTTTGACAAACCAAACACCAACATGCTACGCGAGTGGGGGGAAAGCAATCTCACAGCTTCTATGAACCTTGTCAAAATACTAATTAAGTACGCTCACATCGATCGACTGGAGATTTTAAAAGAGATTGATGCCATCATGGAGAAATTGGATGCTATGGAATCAACAGATCAAATTATCAAAATGAAGGAAGCCATGCAAGAACGTGTGAAAAAACATGAAGCAAAGATTAAAATAAGAAAAGCAACTAAATTTAATCGAGATCTAGAAGATTATGAAAATGGCCAGATTTGTACTTTTTCACGCAAATTTGATCCAATAAAACAGCAGCAATACAATGAGAAAACTAAAAGCAATGAAGTAATAAATGAAGCTCAGGTTAATGATGACACAGCTAGTTTGGACACGGTCTCACTAACCAGTCAATCTAGCACAGAAACTGCACCTATTGTAAGGAGAAAGACCATTTTAAATGTGGGGCAAGAAATGTATTTTTTAGTCGAGGCAAGACTGCAAACCCTGAGGCCTCGGCAGAGATTAGCAGCAAGTGCAGGCGAACAAAAAGGAGACGTGAGCAACGAAAAAGAGGCAAAGAAAAACCACAAAAAAGAAATCTCATTGGCAACAGAAGAAACGACGATAGGAGACAATAGTGTGGTAAATCTATCGACCATTACTCTTACTTAGGCTGAAGAACAGCTGTTGGCCTTAGGTCTCAACTTTTGCCCAGGAGACAGTTTCAATTATGCACGAACACGAATAGATGCATATTGTTACATCAGGAAACTGAAACTCAAAAAATGATTTGCCCGCAAATCACTGAAAGATGCAAGTGACACCATTTGAAGATGAGGACACTCCGGCAAGCCTGGCTGCTTCAGACATTCCAAATTTGCTTTTAGTACATGATCTTGCTGGCGAATCTGATATATCATCCAACGCTGGTGAGAATGTCGATCTAGCAACACAAGAACGTCTAAGGAAAATTAATCATGTCCAAGAGGGTGCTGGGATCAGCCCCTTTAAGCATAAATCCAGTTTCGTTCCACCTATGCCTAAGGACAGTATTGATGTTTTCCATGATCTGGTTGTCAATGATTTAAAAAAATTAAATCATACTGTTCATAAAAATAGAAAGGAAAGAAATCTATTTTTTAAGAGAAAGGCTTATAATGATTTGGTTAAGAAACTTGAAAGAAATCAGGATGTGATTATTAAAAAATCTGACAAGGGGGGAAACCTTGTATTGTGGCCTAGAAAAGATTATATAGCAGAAGCACAACGACAGCTAAATGATATAAACTGCTATATAAAATCTAATGTTAGGGAGTATGACAAAGCCAAAAGTGTATTGCAGAAATTACTGGCACTATGGAAGAGACAGGGCCTTATCTCGACGGAGAAACACAAATTTATGTTTAATGAGTTCCCGGTACTACCAATTTTGTATCTGATACCGAAAATTCATAAGCATGTTTCTCCAGTATTAGGGGTGTCTTTCATAGATTCACATGCCTGATTTTTTACCGCACGTCGTGTGATAGGGAGTCTCTCTGAGCTCTGCTCAGTTTCTTCTCTATTTCTGAAAGTTTTCACTTTCAAATATGTCTACATCAAAGTCCCTGTTCAGGGCCTGTGAATCCTGCGGAAAGGCAAGGCTATTTAAGGAAGATCCTCATACTCTCTGCATTTACTGCTTGTACCCTGATCATCAGGCTAAGGAGTGCAAGATCTGTCGCACCTTCCCTCCAAAGACCCTCAGAGACAGAGAGGGTCGCCTGCTGCTGTGGTTGCAGCGGATTAAGGACAAGGATAATCCAATCTCTGAGGTAGGAAGTTTGGCCTCAGGGTCTTCTGTGGGGTCTCGAAAGAGGATGGCTGAAAGTAAGATGACTACTCCTAAGGCTAAGGTGGCAAGACAGGCCCAGCTCACTGTTGACGCTGGTGAGCCTTCTACTTTGAAGAAGAAAAAATCCTGTGAGAAATCTGTGAAGGCAACAGATTCTAAAAAGACTGCGTCTTTAGTGTCACCTCAGAGGCCTGTGACCAAGGCAGCGACTACTCTGCCGTTTTCATGTAAGGCAGCCACAGCAGTGACTTCTACTGGGACTTTTTCCTCACCAAGCCTTCTATGGTGATGTCCTCAGCGTCCTCTCCAACTTATGTGCATGTTCAGATTCGTCCAATCTCGTCGACGAAAATAGTCACACCTCTCGTCGACGAGCCTCCGTCGACGAAGCTGATACGAGCGTCGACGACGAGATTGCCGTCAACGACAGTCTTACCGTCGACGAAGAAGACCTTGCCGTCGACATCGATGTCGACGAAGCTGCCGTCGACGACTCCATCGACGGGACCGTCGACGGCAGCTTCGTCGACGGTCCCGTCGACGAAGGCGTCGACGACCTCGTCGACGAAGAAGATAGTCCCGTTGACGGCCCATTCGATGGCGAAAACAGTCCCGTCGACGGCCCCTTCGACGACGAAAGCGGTCCCGTCGACGGTTCCCTCGACGTCGACGACGAAACCCATCTCGTTGACAAAAACTAAACAGCAATTATCGTCGACGGAGCAATTGTCTTCGACAAGCACATCGTCGACGACAAAGACAATGCCACAGGACACAGAATTAAAGGTGGCACAAGACAATCCAACAACACCAAAGTTGTCATCTTGCACAGATCTTCAAGTCTGTTCAGCAAGGAACAGTGTGATACCGCTACCATCTCCAGCCACCACTGTAGCGCTATTGCAAAAGCGTTCCTCACAATCTGCATCGATGTCGCCACTAACAATGCCAGACAGGCTTTTGGATTCTGAGGAAGAGGACTCTGGTGATGAGTTATTTCAGGCAGCGGAAAGCCCATCTGATTTACTTATACAAGTAAAAGATCAGGAGGAGGAGGAACAAGTGATTCAGCCACCTAGGTTGGAGTCTGGACAAACACCAGGGATGCAAATGCCAATGGAACTTTTCCAGAATTTGCAGTACATGCTTAGCGATTATTATCGCCGTTTTCCGCCTTCGGAGTCAGGCGAATCACAAATCACTTCTCCACGGCCAGTATCCTCGACACCAATGGATACAATGTGAAGGAGCAGAACATGCCCGACCATCAACACCGGTGTCCTACCACCAAACGGAGGGTGAGAATAGTGATGAAGAAACCCATGAGGAAGGGGAATTAGATAATACGGAATCGTCGGAGTATGAAGATTATCAAGCCGACACACCTTCTCCAGATGAACAACCAAAAGCTGAGTCACCACCTGTGGATATTGCGAATTTCCATAGGATTATGGACAAAGCAACTAAAAGATTTCTCATTACTATGGAGACTAAACAGGACGAATGCTTCCTGTACGATTTTAAAAGTTTGTCGCAGAGGCAAAGTTGGTCTGTTCCCATTATAGACTTTATTTGGAAAGAAGGTCTGAAGATCATGGCCACACCAAACTCTTTACCAGCGGTTTTACCGCGAGTTGATAAAAAGTACAGGGCACCTACTTCTTCGCCTGCCTGCCTGATTGGTCAGGCCAAGACGGAGTCAGTCATTGCGCAAGCAGCTCAAAAGAGAGCAAAGAACCCGTCATCTCAAATCTCCACTCCTACTGACAGAGATGGGAGGCGACTCGATACCATTGGGAAGAAAGTATCGACCATTGCAGCGACCACAGTTAGGGCTGCTAATTCGCTGGCAATTCTCGGCAGGTATGATAGGCAGATGTGGTCAGACATATCGCCTTACATTCAGAAACTGCCTGAACTGGACCGGACCGAAGCCACTAAAATTCTGCAGGAAGGAGAGTGTGCTTCGTCAGAAATCATTTATGCTGCAGTAGACGTAGCAGCTACAGGATTCAGGCAGTTGGCAGGAGCTGCAGTCCTTAGTGTCATTTGTAAAGCGCACTGTCGCCGAAGATTCCTGGCGCTATAGACAGAGGGAGTGAGGAGGAAGTACGAGAAGCGGAGAGCCTAACTGAGGGGAGGTACGTTTTTAACAGTTTCCTGAATTTAAGAAGGGATGTAGGGGATTTGATTAAGAGGGGGAGGCGGTTCCAGAGTGCAGGAGCCAGATGGGAAAAGCGGCGGCCGCCAAATTTTTTGGTTTTGCTTTTGATGGTGACTAGCAGATCACGGTGGGCTGATCGGAGGTTGCGTGTCGGACAGTGAGGATGGATAAGGGATTTGAGGAAACCGGGGCTGGGGCAGTGAAGAGCTTTAAAGGTGAGACAGGCCACCTTGAAAGTGGACCTCTGGTGTACCGGGAGCCAATGGAGGCTACGGAGCAGAGGCATGGCTGATAGCCATCTAGGGGATCCGGGAATCAGGCGAGCCGCCTGATTCTGGACGACTTGGAGACGGTGGATCAGAAATAAAGGGAGACCGTGATAGATTGCGTTGGAAAAATCCAGTCCAGAAAGCACAAGTGACATAACAGTTTAGGTGAGTGCTTCAGGGGGGAGAAGATGACGGACTTTGCGATTCCTCCGTAGTTGGTACATGCAGGAGGATACTACAGCTCCAACTTGGGTTTTGAGGGAAAGTTCGGCGTCAATAATTATGCCCTGGCTTTTTACAGCTTTAGCTGGAATGGGAGGAGAGCCGAGCTCTGGAGGCCAGTACTGTGGGCCCCAAAAGGCATGGCTGATTCCCGGAAGAAGAAGCTCAGTCTTGCCGGGGTTTAGTTTTAATTGGTTCTGGTTCATCCAGAGCTGGATGTGAATCATAACCTCGTGGAATGTTTTGGTGGCATGAGGAGAATTGAGGGGGAAGATGAGTTGCAAGTCGTCTGTGTAATTAAAAACTACGATATCCCATGTCTGAAGAGATTGGATCAATGGTCGAAGGTATAAGTTAAAAAGAAGCGGAGAAAGGGAAGAGCCCTGGGGGACACCACAGGAAGTGAGGGTCTTATTGGCAGTGTAAGGACCCATGCGGACTGCCTGTGTTCTTCCAGTAAGGATCCACTCGTAGGCTGTACCTTGGATGCCCGCCTGCCCGACACGGTGGAGAAGGATGTTGTGATCCACCGTGTCGAACGCGGCCGACAGGTCCAACAGGACAAGGGCCTGGTGACTTCCGCCGTCCGCGTTGCTTCTGAGTGTGTCAAGGACTGCCAAGATGACAGCCTCAGTGGAATGGGCAGGTCGGAAGCCAGCCTAATTAGGCTCCAGATGGCAGGAGGATTCGATGAAATTTGACAGGCACCGAGTGACATGGGCCTCCAAGATTTTGGAAAGGTAGGGAAGGAGGGAGATAGGACCGTAGTTCGACGGCTCCGCAGAGTCGGCGCCAGGTTTTTTTAGGAGGGGTAGTAAGATGGCCTCCTTGAAGGAGGTAGGAAAGATGCCGCAGCGAAGGGATCTGTTAAGTAGATTTAGAATGTCGTCAGGTAGATTGAGACATACATCCCGCATAACGGATGGTGGACAGCAGTCATTGGGGGAACCGGATTTGATACGGGTGGCAAGTTCCGCTAGGGAGGTGGAGTCCAGAGCGGGAAGGGAGGAGAGAGTCATGGGGTTAGTAGAGGAAGTATCCAATGGGGATGACTGGGGAGGGGGTGGAATGGACATTTTAATTTGTATGATCTTTTCCAAAAAGAACAAGTTTAGGGTATCACAGGCCTCCTGAGTAGTGGTCTGAGTCGGGAGGGTTCTATCATCAGTCGTTAGCTCGTTCAGGACTCTGAACACCTCCTTGGATGTATTTTTTGCTGATGAGATCCTTTCAGGGAAATGATCTATCTTTGCCGTTCTAATGGCTGCCTTGTATTCTTTATGCGTAGTCAGATAGGATTGTCTGGCTAGGTCTGAATAGTTGCGTCTCCAGGTGCCTTCCGCCTGGCGGGTTTTCAGTTTGTGGGCTTTAAGTTCATCCGAAAACCACCTGTGAGAATTGCGGTGCCTGGTGCGGGGGAATTTAACTATGGGAGCAACTAAATCGCTGGCTGATTCTAGCCAGGAGCCTAGATTTTGTTCTAATTTGTCGATATCGTCAGAGGGATCTATTCGAGAGTCGGCAAGAGCAGTAAGAAAGCCCTGAGCATCGTAGGTGCTCCATTTCCGTGACAAGCCACCGGTCATCAAGGGGGCAGGGATCTGACTGGCCATTGTTATGGTGGTGTCCACTAGGTGGTGGTCTGACCAGACACAGGGGGATATGTCTTGTGGGGACAGGACCAGGTTGCAGGACCAAAGCTGGTCCAAGATATGGCCCTTGATGTGGGTGGGGTGGGAGACATGTTGAGTAAGATTCAGGTTAGTGAGGGTGTCAAAGAGTTCAGTGGCGTGAGTGCCAGCGTTGGTGTCATTGAACCAATAATTCAAGTCACCGAACATAGCGAAACAGGAGTGCATTGTTAGCAGAGAGGACAGTTGTTCGTTTATAGTGGGAGAAAATGAAGGCATTGAGTGGGGGGGTCGGTACAGAAGGAGGAGAGTGAGATGACCAGAGTCCGTTTGCACACTAAAGAGTAGATTCTCCACCTCGGGGAGGGGGAGAGAGTGAGAAGAGGTAGTTGTCAGACGTTTGGATATGATGGCTGCCACTCCACCACCGGGCCGGTCGTCAGGGCGGTCGGTGTGAAGGATGTAATAGTCAGGGGGGAAGGCAGCCAGTATATCGGGAAGGGACTCTGAGGTTAGCCAGGTTTCTGTGAGCAGGAGTAAGTCAGGGTTGGAGTTAGATAACAATACGAAGATGTCCTCAGCGTGTTTCACTAGTGAACGAGTGTTCAGGTATAAGATCCTGATGGGCGTGGAGTTCCTGGTTGGCGAGGCTGAAGGAGAACGAACGCCGGAAAGGATTTTGTCGGGGCGCATGAGGCCAGCAGCAGAGATCCGATGAAGGGTCGAAGGCGAAGGGGTGGTGATGACATTTTGTAAGTCTCTGAGAGTATTAGCTGAGTACGTGATGATTTGGCCAGCCTGGTGTGCCCTAGGGCCCGTCCTGGCGTGGACGGGCGCAGACGGGTTTGCCTTAGGCGCTCCCGCTGCGCTCGTCCGCTGCGCTTCCTGTGGATGCACATATTATATGTCGGAGAGAGAGAGGAGGGCGGGGGCGTGGCCTAAAAGGGGCGTGGCCTCACTCAAGTCCAGTGATGGCGTCAGGGGATGTTGTGGGGGGCTGCGCGGCTGCACTGAAATCGGCTGTGCCTTAGCCTGTCCCAGAGAGCGAGTGCTTAACCAGTGACTCCCTAGCTGGTAAGTGAAATACAAGTATTTTGGTGACAATCAAGTTTAAAAATAATTGTAGTCAAAGTTTAAAAACAGCGTGAAAGGAAAGAAAGGCTCCCGGCTTCCGCCTCAGGAGATAGGAAATGTCTGACAGTTCGCTCGTATTCAGCGAGGTTTTATGCTCGGCGGCGTGGGGCGTGGCCTAAAAGGGGCGTGGCCTCACTCGAGTCCAGTGATGGCGTCAGGGGAGTGTTGTGGGGGGCTGCGCGGCTGCACTGAAATCGGCTGTGCTGTAGCCTGTCCCAGAGAGCGAGTACTTTACCAGTGACTCCCTAGCTGGTAAGTGAAATACAAGTATTTTGGTGACAATCAAGTTTAAAAACAATTGTAGTCAAAGTTTAAAAACAGCGTGAAAGGAAAGAAAGGCTCCCGGCTTCCGCCTCAGGAGATAGGAAATGTCATGCTTGACCACAGGCTTAGCATGGAGACCCCTGTTCAAAAAACTTCAGCCTCCTGCTATGCCATCCTACGCTCTCTTAGGAAAGTTCTGCCCCTCCTACCCACCCAGGCCCGGCCCAAGTGGTTAGATGTACCATCCTGAGCAGGTTGGACTACGGCAATGCCCTCCTGCTCGGGTCCCCTGAGTTTCTACTGGACAGGCTTCAAAGGGTCCAATCTGCGGCTGCAAAATTGGCCTTGGGGCTGCCGAGAAGATCCCACGGACCATCTGCCTTGGCACAATTGCACTGGCTCCCTCTTAGTCAGAGAATTCAGTTCATTGTTTTTAGGGCCCTCCATGGATACGGTCCAGGCCCTCTACAATCTAAGTTTGTGTGGTTTGTTCCTACCAGACAACTTCGCTCCTCGGATGCCAAACTGGTAGTCATCCCCAGATTTAGGAAGGTCAGAGCCGGAGGTAGATCCTTCGAGGTGGCTGCCGCCAGACTTTGGAACACCCTCCCCATTGAGATTAGGCACATTAATGAACTCCTACCGTTCAGAAAAAAGGTTAAAACTTGGCTCTTCCCGGGTTAGCCTATTCCCCTTTGGTCCACCTCTCGCTCTTCCTCAGACTCTGTCAGCGTCAGGATGCCTGCAATGGTGACAGCTTGCGCTTTATAATTTCTTAAAATAAATAAATAAATAAATGCCAGGTGGTATATGCGGGCTCTGCAATGGGACCTGAAGTTCCAGTAGGCACAGCATCAGGGCCACCATTCCGATGACTTCCAGATCTCAGAGGGCACGGCACAACAATTGCAGTGGTGGCTCACGAATCGCGATTGGGTCAATGGCAGATCCCTCTCCCTTCCCCAGCCCGAGCACACAGTGGTGACAAATGCGTCCCTCCTGGGATGGGGCAGCCACATGGGAGAGGCGGAGATCAGAGACCTCTGGTCGCCGGCAGTGTCCTGGCTCCATATCAACCTTTTGGAGCTTTGAGCGATCCGACTTGCTCTGAAAGCATTCCTTCCCTCTGTTTGGGGAAGTGTAGCGCAGGTGTTCACAGACAACACCACCGCCATGTGGTACTGCAACAAACAGGGTGGGGTGGGGTCATTGACCCTATGTCCGGAGGCTCCCAGCCTCTGGACATGGCTGGAAGATCAAGGCATTTCCTTGGTGGTTCTTTGAAAGTCAGGGCGGACAAACTCAGCCGCCGGTGCATGATAGATCACGAATGGCATCTGAACTCGGACGTGGTGCAAGGTCTCTTTCTGCAGTGGGGAGAGCCTTAGTTAGATATATTCGCCACCGAAGAGAATGCGCATTGTCATCGATTCTGCGAGTTGGAATCTCCAAGGCTGCGCTCGCTTGCCGATGCTTTTCTTCATGGATGAAGCTGCGGTCTGTTGTACGTCTTTCCGCCTATACCACTTCTGCCCAGAGTGCTGAAGAAGATCCAGCGTGACCGGGCCCAAGTCATTCTTGTGGCTCTGGATTGGGCACGAAGATACTGGTATCCAGAGCTACTCAGCATGGCGATCGATCCGACTGCCTCTTCGGGAGGATCTTCTGTCACAGAAGCAGGGGACGGTCCTCCACCCGAACCTGTCCAGCCTCCACCTCCATGCATGGAGATTGAGCGGCAACAGTTGACAGCCTTCGACCTTCTTTCCAAAATCTGTGATATTATTCTGGCAGCCAGGCGTCCCTCCACTAGGACGGTACAAAATTGCAGTTAGAACAAATTTGTGGCATGGTGCACCGCAAGGGCTGTGGATACCCTTTCGGCCCCTCTTTCCGAGGTTCTTCTGTTCCTTCTCTCTCTGGCCCAGCAGGACTCTGCTCCGGGCACTATCAAGGGTTATCTCTTGGCCATTTCCGCCTTTCTACGGCTTCCAGGTCAGTCTTCTCTTTTTAAGTCCCGGGTTGTTATTCGCTTCCTGAAAGCCATTACACACACGTTTCCTCTCGTGCCTTTCATAATGCCTCAATGGGACTTAAATCTTGTCTTGACCTATCTAAGGTGCGCTTCCTTTGAGCCACTTCATAACTGTCCCTTACGTCTTCTCACTCTTATGACGGCTTTCCTGGTAGCTATCACCTCTGCCAGAAGAGTGAGTGAGCTCCAGGCTCTGTCTTCTAAACCTCCTTTTCTATCTGTTCATCCGGACAAGGTGGTGTTAAGGACTTGTCCTTCTTTCTTGCCAAAGGTTGTCACGGCCCTCCACATCGGGCAGACCATCACTTTGCCCACCTTCTTTCCACCTCCACATCCTTCAAAAGAGGAAGAGAGGCTCCACCGTCTGGACCCAAAAAGTGCGCTCTCGTTCGATCTGAAGTGCACACAACACTTCCAGGTGGACGACAAACTTTTTGTTGGCTATGTGGGCGCCAAGAAAGGTCGGGCCATGCACAAATGGACCATGTCTTGGTGAGTTGTTCTGTGCATCAAAGCCTGTTACTTGTTGGCGAAGAAGCAGCCTCCTGTGGGGCTGCATGCCCATTCTACGAGGTCAACAGCAACCACTACTGCCTTGGGACATGGCGTTCCCTTGCAGGACATATGTCAGGCAGCTACGTGGGCCACGCTGCACACTACTGCCTGGACAGCCAAATCCGGAGAGACGTCTTCTTTGGCCGTTCTGTTCACCAAGACTTTCTGGTGTGATCTTGGTTTGCAGACCCTCCTCTGGGGTTGGTATTGCTGGGGTATCTATTCTACGGTAAGGAATCGATCACTAACATTTTTTTTCAGATGCACAAGTTACTTACCTTCGGTAACAATATATCTGTAAGAAACATTTGTTAGTGATAGATTCCTTACCTCCCCACCCATCCTCCCAGTTCTACGAACTGATTTCTAGGGTTAAGGTCATGGGCAGACCCTGGGCAGCAGACAAGGAGTACTTCTCGTGCTGCTGGATCTATGAGCCGCTTTCGACACAGTCTCTCATCTGATCCTGCTCAGGAGACTTAACGAAATCGGACTCCGAGGACAGGCTTTCCAGTGGATGGCAAGTTTCCTCTCACTCCGTACTCAGACTATCAACCTAGGCCCCTTTCGATCAAAGATTATGGGACTGACTAAGGAAGTACCTCAAGGCTCTTGTCTCAGTCCCACTTTATTCAACATTTATGTGGCCCCCAGCGGACTTACTCGGAACACTAGGTTTTATACTGACGACACTCAGCTTTTATTCTCATTCAATAAATCCACCCCTAATGCCGGTCTTCCTTCTCGGAAGGTATGATAGCCGAGCTAGGTGGATGAGGAACAATTTCCTCCAGCTAAATGCAATGAAGAAAGACCAAGATTATGTATGTTGTTTGGAGATGCATCATTGCTGTGGTCACCAGATTGGTGGCCGGTGGATCTAAGTGACCCTCCAAAGCCCAAGTCTGTAGTCAAGAACCTTGGCATACGCCTAGCCTAGGATCTAATCATGAAAGAGCACGCTGCAACCACCACTGGCTTCTGTTTTCATTTACTTGGCTTACTACGGCGAGTCTTCTCCTTCCTCCTGATGTCCACCCGGAAGACTCTCATCCTGGCATTGGTACTAAGCCGTCTGTACTACTACAACGCTCTTCTGGTCTCAACTAATGAGTCCTTGTTGAGCAGACTACACAGGTGGTCCAAAACACTGCAGCCTACCTCATCACGAACGTCCCCCCTAGAACTGCGTCCCTTACCCTCCTAAAACAACTTCACTGGCTCCTGGTACGCAAATAAATCAAATTTAAAATCTGTTGTATTGTGCACAAGGCCTTGACTGGCAAAGGCCTTAGCTATCTTGCAAGAAAATTCAACCACTACATACCTTCTAGGTCACTCCGCTCGGGAACCAAATCTCTGCTTCTCGTACCGCGGTTCAAAAAATCTTGATTGGTAGGAAATCTTTCTTTCAACTAGCCCCTCTCTTTTCAAACCAGCTTCCTATCCATCTGCGGCAGTGTTCTGATCACCTGTACTTCAGAAGGCTCCTTAAAACTACACTATTTTGACATGTCCCCTCACATGGCCTATCGCAGCTCCTCCACAGCGCGGAGATACTCCTTCGGGGGTGATTCAGGCGCTTTATAAAATAAATAAAGAAATAGGGGGCTGAGACAGAATATAGAGTACAAAATATTGAGTTGCCCAAATATCGAGTCAAAAATATTGTGAGTCAGAAATATCAACAACAAGAATATCGTGGTCAACAATATCGACTTAAGGTAAGTAATATATTATTTTAAAAATAAGTGTTTAATATCGTTTGCAAAACATATAGTTGTTAAAAATATTGTATTGTATTATTATGTATTTTAGTATATATTTTATATGTATGCGATGTATAATTTTTTGTTTAAGAATTGATCGCCTTTTTAATATATGTGTTCAATTTTTAGTTGTTATTATTTATTTGAATTTTGTGCTTTTAGTTTCGTAGCAGGTTGTGGGTTTATAGGGGAATAAGGTAGGAAGTAATTTATTAATTGATTTTAAATAATTATGGTATTTGTGTAATTAATTTTAGGTGTTTGTTGTGGTGTTTATTGGTGTAAAGGGTGGTAAATAATTTATTTTTAATTTATGAATTAATAATTGGTTGTTAATTATTTTAATTAATTAATTGGTTATAAATGTTGGTAATTTTGTAATTTATTTTAGGTGTGTGTTGTGGTGTTTACGGGTAGGAAGTAATTTATTTTTAATTGAATAATAATTGGTTGTTTTTAATTCATTTTAATACATTAATTGGTAATTAATTATGGTAATTGTGTAATTAATGTTAGGTGTGTGTTGTGTTTTTTTATAGGAGTAAAAGGTGGGAAGTAATTTGTGTTTTATTAATTATATGTAGTTGTTAATTAATGTTAATTATTTGATATTTATTTTGGGTAATTGTTTATTTTTGTGTGTCTTGTTTTTGCTTTTAAAGGGGTAAAGGGTGGGTATTAAATACATTTTATTTATTGAATTATTAGTTGTTAATAGTAAAAGTTTTTAATATTAAAATACATTTTAATTGTGTTTTATTATTGTTGTGGATATTATAGTGTTAAACTGTGTTTAGAAAATTAATGTGTATTAGTGATGTTAATGATATTTTTTTAATTCATTATTAATCATGTAAATACATTTAATAAAAAATGTTGAAATGTTTGGTTACTGGTGTGGAGTTATAGGGTGGAAAATAAAATAAAGACATAAAAATAAAATAAAGACATAAACCACCCGACTGCAGAGAGTCCAGAATGCGGCTGCCAGGGCTTTGGTCGGCCTCCCTCGCCATTCTTCAGTCTCAAGAACCTTAAGAAAACTGCATTGGCTCCCGGTGGGAAAAAGGATCCAGTTCAAGGCTCTATGTTTAGCCTTCAAAATCCTCAAAACCGCCTCTCCCCCATTGCTGAGTCCCCTTTTGTCTGAGTACACCCCTAGAAGATCGCTCCGCTCAGAGGGACAACATCTAGCGATCATTCCCCGCACTAGACTTGCCAGAGTTGGTGGCCGATCCTTCAGTTTCCTTGCTGCCAAGCTATGGAACAGTTTGCCTGAAACCATACGGGGGATGCAAGACCTCTTAGCCTTTAGAAAGGCCATCAAAGCCCATCTTTTCCAATAATCTGTCTTCTCTGTACACCTTCACTCTGCATCTGGTCTGCTCGCAGCGCCGGGACGCCCCTTGGCTGGGGCAGCCGTGCGCTATACAAATTTCCATAACATTAACATTAACATTATGTTTTAATACATTTTTTTGTTTGTAAATATTTTCTAGTTTAAAAGAATATTTTTTTTGTAAATATATTAATTTGATTTGATATATATGTAGGTTTTTGTTATACGTAATTAGTATTATACTATGTGTTCTTTTTATATTTTCAATATTTTGGATTTTTATTTTTTACATTTTGTTTATTCATTTTTATTATTTTCTTTAATTTTTAATACATATATTTTTTCTAAGTGTTTGAGTGTGAATAGTAATTTTGTTTCTGATACCCAACACTTTCCCTACTGTTGCATTTACTGGAGTTGGAATAGTAATTTTTACCCCTCCGCTATCCAACACTTACCCTACTGTTGCATTCAGTGAGGTGGGAATACTCATTTTTAGGTTTCGCCTGGGGCCGGAGCACTATCTCCGCCCAGGAGAAATCTTATGTTTCCTACAGTTTGGGCTTAGTCCCGCCTCTGTCTTTCATTGGCTAGCTCCATAAATGGAGGCAAGCCATTGGAAGACAGAGCCGTCCGTCATCGTGCGAGGCGACTCGTGGGCGTTTCTGGCAAATTTTTCTCATCCGGCCCCTTTGGACACTTCAGTGTGGCGGTGGGCGGGGTTTATTTTTGTGTTCGTCGAGGTTTCTTTTCGTCATTCCGCGGCCGACCGCCGCCGGAGGAAGTCCAGGTCCAGGTGAGTGCTTTCCGTGTGTTCCCGCACCCCCCTCCCGCTGTCCGTCTTCCCGTTCCAGCCCCCCCTCCCGCTGTCCGTCTTCCCGTTCCCGCCCCCCTCCCGCTGTCCGTGTGCCTCCTGCTGTCCGTGTGCCTGCCCGCCCCCCTCCCGCTGTCCGTGTGCCTGCCCGCCACCCTCCCAAAGTCCGTGTGGCTGCTATGCTTACAAGAATTTTTTTTTATTGGTATCATGCATTTGTTTGATTTCGTCTCTGCATTTGGTGATTTGTTTCGGATCGTCATGTAGCTGCCGTAACACCATTGTTTACATTTCATTACAATTATTTGCTATAGTTCCGGAGCTGAGCGAGCAGTGATAGATCACTAATTTTATTTTAAAACTTATTAGTATAATCTATTAATGGGGTTTGGTCACCTAATCCAAGCAACTACTCAACATTATCAGACAGCCAGACTGCAATGGCGAGTGCTCTTTAACTCCGGTATGGACCATACGATAGTCCTACCCCTATCTCCATAGCATCCAACACACTGGCAACTATTTGAACATACGCCAGACTATGCATTCTTTTGGAATTACAGACCGAAATTCACTGCGTTTGCGAGATAAGATGGCTATGCACCGTCACTTTTGCATTCTTTTGACAGCACTTGAAGGTACTTGTATTTGCTTAGGCCTGACCCCAGGACAGCTTTAATTCTCTCGCTTCACCTCCAGTCACACAGTACCCACCACCAAAGAGCTCTCATCTCTTCAGCAACCAGAACTCATATCCCAAGAACGCTGAGACTGAAAAGTCCATTTGTAAGGCACACTTTGCCTTAACCAGTCTCAAGTCACTGATGCTGCGCCCTTCGGTCAGCCTTTCAGCAACTACGCTTTAGATGTTTCATTAAATGGTCCATTAAGGAAGTGAGCATACAGGTGGGGGCGGTAGGGACGTCTTCATTTTATTTTGTGATACGCCCGTTGTTTATGCTCTGTCTTTCAACCATAAAGGTAACGGCATATGAGTATTGGGTATTATGTAACTACAGGCTCACACCGGAACAAGTTCTGCATGGGTATACAGCGAGCGTTCTCAGTGAGGCACTCTCAAGATGGCTGTCCTGGTTAGCTCTTTGTGCCACTGGGCATGCTCGAGGGGAAGAGCCCTCACCAAGATGGCTTCTCGGTTCACGCTGGAAAAAGTTATTTTTCAGAGCTATGTTACTTTGCAAGTGATGCTAATCAACCCTTCCTTTTGATGTGGCACCTGCAGCCTTGCTTCGCCTCGTTTGATTTTTTTAGGGGGGAGGAATTTGTTTGCATGATGTCAAAAGCTTAGAGCTGCAGTAGGGTTAGATGATTCAGAAAAGGGGGTGGTGATGAACAGAGTGTCTGAATTAAGCAGACCACTCTTACCCAGTCCAAAGATCAGGGCTTGATCCATTACCGTTATTTAGCTCACTGCACCATCCCAGCTCAGAACCTGGCTATATGCAAATCAGTCTGTCCCTGGCCCAGTGCATCATGGGAACAGGGCAGACTAAACTACCAAGCCAATTCTTCACCAGAAAGGAGACAAGCTTCCGGGGACCAGTTTCTGGCATTTTAGCCGTCGTCGGCACGGCTTGCTTGAATCCTGATGATGCAGTGAGCAAGGGACTCATGTCTGAGTATACCCTGCCACACCTATAGTAGCCAAAAACGATTCAGAAAAGGGGGTGGTGATGAACAGAGTGTCTGAATTAAGCAGACCACTCTTACCCAGTCCAAAGATCAGGGCTTGATCCATTACCGTTATTTAGCTCACTGCACCATCCCAGCTCAGAACCTGGCTATATGCAAATCAGTCTGTCCCTGGCCCAGTGCATCATGGGAACAGGGCAGACTAAACTACCAAGCCAATTCTTCACCAGAAAGGAGACAAGCTTCCGGGGACCGGTTTCTGGCATTTCAGCCGTCGTCGGCCCGGCTTGCTTGAATCCTGATGATGCAGTGAGCAAGGGACTCATGTCTGAGTATACCCTGCCATACCCAGAGTGGCCAAAAACGATTCAGAAAAGGGGGTGGTGATGAACAGAGTGTCTGAATTAAGCAGACCACTCTTACCCAGTCCAAAGATCAGGGCTTGATCCATTACCGTTATTTAGCTCACTGCACCATCCCAGCTCAGAACCTGGCTATATGCAAATCAGTCTGTCCCTGGCCCAGTGCATCATGGGAACAGGGCAGAATAAACTACCAAGCCAAATCTTCACCAGAAAGGAGACAAGCTTCCGGGGACCGGTTTCTGGCATTTCAGCCGTCGTCGGCCCGGCTTGCTTGAATCCTGATGATGCAGTGAGCAAGGGACTCATGTCTGAGTATACCCTGCCACACCTATAGTGGCCAAAAACGATTCAGAAAAGGGGGTGGTGATGAACAGAGTGTCTGAATTAAGCAGACCACTCTTACCCAGTCCAAAGATCAGGGCTTGATCCATCACCGTTATTTAGCTCACTGCACCATCCCAGCTCAGAACCTGGCTATATGCAATTCAGTCTGTTCCTGGCCCAGTGCATCATGGGAACAGGGCAGACTAAACTACCAAGCCAATTCTTCACCAGAAAGGAGACAAGCTTCCGGGGACCGGTTTCTGGCATTTCAGCCGTCGTCGGCCCGGCTTGCTTGAATCCTGATGATGCAGTGAGCAAGGGACTCATGTCTGAGTATACCCTGCCACACCTATAGTGGCCAAAAACGATTCAGAAAAGGGGGTGGTGATGAACAGAGTGTCTGAATTAAGCAGACCACTCTTACCCAGTCCAAAGATTAGGGCTTGATCCATCACCGTTATTTAGCTCACTGCACCATCCCAGCTCAGAACCTGGCTATATGCAAATCAGTCTGTCCCTGGCCCAGTGCATCATGGGAACAGGGCTGACTAAACTACCAAGCCAATTCTTCACCAGAAAGGAGACAAGCTTCCGGGGACCGGTTTCTGGCATTTCAGCCGTCGTCGGCCCGGCTTGCTTGAATCCTGATGATGCAGTGAGCAAGGGACTCATGTCTGAGTATACCCTGTCACACCTATAGTGGCCAAAAACGATTCAGAAAAGGGGGTGGTGATGAACAGAGTGTCTGAATTAAGCAGACCACTCTTACCCAGTCCAAAGATCAGGGCTTGATCCATCACCGTTATTTAGCTCACTGCACCATCCAAGCTCAGAACCTGGCTATATGCAAATCAGTCTGTCCCTGGCCCAGTGCATCATGGGAACAGGGCAGACTAAACTACCAAGCCAATTCTTCACCAGAAAGGAGACAAGCTTCCGGGGACCGGTTTCTGGCATTTCAGCCGTCGTCGGCCCGGCTTGCTTGAATCCTGATGATGCAGTGAGCAAGGGACTCATGTCTGAGTATACCCTGCCACACCTATAGTGGCCAAAAACGATTCAGAAAAGGGGGTGGTGATGAACAGAGTGTCTGAATTAAGCAGACCACTCTTACCCGGTCCAAAGATCAGGGCTTGATCCATCACCGTTATTTAGCTCCCTGCACCATCCCAGCTTAGAACCTGGCTATATGCAAATTAGTCTGTCCCTGGCCCAGTGCATCATGGGAACAGGGCAGACTAAACTACCAAGCCAATTCTTCACCAGAAAGGAGACAAGCTTCCGGGGACCGGTTTCTGGCATTTCAGCCGTCGTCGGCCCGGCTTGCTTGAATCCTGATGATGCAGTGAGCAAGGGACTCATGTCTGAGTATACCCTGCCACACCTATAGTGGCCAAAAACGATTCAGAAAAGGGGGTGGTGATGAACAGAGTGTCTGAATTAAGCAGACCACTCTTACCCAGTCCAAAGATCAGGGCTTGATCCATCACCGTTATTTAGCTCACTGCACCATCCCAGCTCAGAACCTGGCTATATGCAAATCAGTCTGTCCCTGGCCCAGTGCATCATGGGAACAGGGCAGACTAAACTACCAAGCCAATTCTTCACCAGAAAGGAGACAAGCTTCCGGAGACCGGTTTCTGGCATTTCAGCCGTCGTCTGCCCGGCTTGCTTGAATCCTGATGATGCAGTGAGCAAGGGACTCATGTCTGAGTATACCCTGCCACACCTATAGTGGCCAAAAACGATTCAGAAAAGGGGGTGGTGATGAACAGAGTGTCTGCTTTAAGCAGACCACTCTTTCCCAGTCCAAAGATCAGGGCTTGATCCATCACCGTTATTTAGCTCACTGCACCATCCCAGCTCAGAACCTGGCTATATGCAAATCAGTCTGTCCCTGGCCCAGTGCATCATGGGAAGAGGGCAGACTAAACTACCAAGCCAATTCTTCACCAGAAAGGAGACAAGCTTCCGGGGACCGGTTTCTGGCATTTCAGCTGTCGTTGGCCCAGCTTGCTTGAATCCTGATGATGCAGTGAGCAAGGGACTCATGTCTGAGTATACCCTGCCACACCTATAGTGGTCAAAAACGATTCAGAAAAGGGGGTGGTGATGAACAGAGTGTCTGAATTAAGCAGACCACTCTTACCCAGTCCAAAGATCAGGGCTTGATCCATCACCGTTATTTAGCTCACTGCACCATCCCAGCTCAGAACCTGGCTATATGCAAATCAGTCTGTCCCTGGCCCAGTGTATCATGGGAACAGGGCAGACTAAACTACCAAGCCAATTCTTCACCTGAAAGGAGACAAGCTTCCGGGGACCGGTTTCTGGCATTTCAGCCGTCGTCGGCCCGGCTTGCTTGAATCCTGATGATGCAGTGAGCGTGAGGGTGAGCGTAGGGTTAGATGCGGCATGAAATAAATGTTCTGCAGTATGAGAAAACAGAGTAGCTTATCCTCTTGATGTCAAGTTATATAAACGGGGTTAACATATGCTTGCTTATGTAGGATTATTAACCAACCCCATTGCAGACCTTCAATTTCTGGCGTGCGTTGCAGGTGGGGTGGACACTTTTTCACTTGTTTCTTAACTACAGCACTGCAAGCAATGCACACGTCTTCGCATGAATGTTAATGCTGCCATGTCAAGTAAGTGGTCTCGTGAGAGTGCAGGTGAATATGTATTGTTACTATCAAAATATTCTGCAGTTTCCAGCTTGAAAAGAGCATGCGTGAAGATTTGTATCTGTGCGTCGCTGCATAAACAAATTTAGCTACAAAGCGTTGATTGCACAAACTACTAGCATGCATACACCAGTGAAAAGAAAAATGTTAGCAGAATAATTGTTCTCCATGTGACAAACACAGCACATATACTTCTTAAAAGCAGATTTTACTGTACCAATGCAAAGTCGTTGACTTTTTGCAAAGCCATATGGAGCATTTTATTTACTTTTGATCAAAATTGGCTCTGGGTGTGTTTGTAATCAGTGTGTATGTGTGTGGCTCTGGATATATATGTGTAGCTCAAAGTGTCTATGTGTGTGTGGTTCTGGTATGGTGTGTGTGTGGCTCTGGGGTGGTGTGTGTGTGGCTCTGGGGGGAGGTGTGTGTAGCTCTGGGAGGAGTGTGTGGCTCTGGGGGGGGTGTGTGGCTCTAAGTGCGCATGTGTGACTAGGGAGTGCATAGTGACTAGGAAGTGCTTAGTGACTAGGGAGTGCAGAGTGACTAGGGAGTGCAGAGTGACTAGGGAGTGCGGAGTGACTAGGGAGTGCAGAGTGACTAGGGAGTGCAGAGTGACTAGAGAGTGCAGAGTGCTAGACAGTGCAGAGTACTAGGGAGTGCAGAGTGCTAGGGAGTGACTAAGGAGTGCTAGGAAATTACTAGAGAGTGCTAGGGAGTGCACAATGCTAAGAGGTGCGGAGTGACTAGGGAAGCTAGGGAGTGGTAGGGAGTGCACAGTGCTAGGGAGTGTAGAGTAACTAGGGAGTGCTATGGAGTTCTAGAGACTGCAGAGATTAAGCTAATAACAATGTAAGTGACAATGCCATTTATTTATCTGTTTTCAAAACCAACACATAAATAAAAATGTTGTCATTAACAATGCCAATAGCTCAAACTTTTCCAAAGGCGAAACCATTGCATTGAAAATGCTTGTTACCTCTCTGCTATCCAACACTTTCCTTAATGTTGCTCTCCCTAGAGTGGGAATAGTAATTTTTGCCTCTCCGCTATCCAACACTTTCCCTACTGGTGCTCTCACTGGAGTGGGAATAGTAATTTTTACCCCTCCACTATCCAACACTTTCCCTATTGTTGCATTCACTGGAGGGGGAATAGTAATTTTTACCCCTTCGGTATCCAACACTTTCCCTACTTTTGCACTCACTGGAGTGGGAATACATGTTTTAGCCCTCTGCTATCCAACACTTATCCCACTGTTGCATTCAGTGGAGTGGGAATACTAATTTTTACCCTTGCGCTATCCAACATTTTCCCTACAGTTGCACTCTTTGGGGCGGGAATAGTAATTTTTTTCCCTTCCGCTATCCATCACTTTCCCTACTATTGCACTCAATGGAGTGGGAATAGTGATTTTTACCTCTCCACTATCCAACACTTATCCTACTGTTGCACTCAGTGGAATGGGAATAGTAATTTTTACCTCTCCACTATCCAACACTTCCCCTACTTTTGCACTGTTTGGAGTGTGAATAGTCATTTTTACCCATCTGCTATCCAATACTTTTCCTACTGTTGCACTAACTGGAGTTGGAATAGTAAATTTAATTATTCTGCTATCCAACACTTTTCTACTGATGCGCTGATTGTATTGGGCAATTTAAGTTGAAATATTTTTTCATTGTTTAATATTTTAATCTATTCTAGATTTTTTTATATTTTAATCTATTTAAAGATATATTTTATTTTGATATAATGTTAACATTTTAAAATAAATAAAAAATAATAGTTTAGTAATTATTTTAATTTTTTTTAAATTAAGTTTAGTTGTAACATTTTATAAAAATGTATATAAAACATGTAATTTATTTCGTTAAAATTAATATTAATATTTAATCTATTTAATAAATAAAAATCTTATTTTATATATATATATATATATATATATATATATATATATATATATATATATATATATATATATATATATATATTTGAAAGCAACAACCTTTCCCTTGTCTCAGAAAGGATGACAGCCACCACAGGTAGGATGAAACAGCGTCCTTTATTTCAGTGCACAACTTCAAGCGGCATGATGCATTTCGGCATGGTTTGCCTTCCTCAGATGCCGTCTTGCTTGAAAGAGAATTCACTTGTCCATTTTGGAAGCGCCTTTTAAATTTGATGACGACACTCCCACATGATTAGGGGGCGGAGTTTCAGAAACATCCGAACCTCCTCACCTGCGCAAACCTTAGTAAGTACATGCCCAAGTGAGCGGTGACTACAGGGACCCCACTGTATCCAGGATCTTGTAGTCGGACGGATCGCCTCCACCTCCTTGCTTCCGACCGCAAATCACCACAGCGAGCAAAAGAGCCCACTCCTCCAGTGAGCGTGAGCACCCCGTGTAGTCACGGTCTTGCATATTACTTGCCAGTAGAATCGCTGTGGAGTGTGGCGTTTCGGCGTTTCCCAAGCACCTTGAGAAGTCCTCCTGATTGCCACACAGACGCCGAAAACTTGCTGGAAGGGGGCTGTATTGAGCTCGTGGCCAGCTCTAAACATGAAAGCAACGACCTTTCCCTTGTCTCAGAAAGGATGACAGCCACCACAGGTAGGATGAAACAGCGTCCTTTATTTCAGTGCACAACTTCAAGCGGCATGATGCATTTCGGCATGGTTTGCCTTCCTCAGATGCCGTCTTGCTTGAAAGAGAATTCACTTGTCCATTTTGGAAGCGCCTTTTAAATTTGATGACGACACTCCCACATGATTAGGGGGCGGAGATTCAGAAACATCCGAACCTCCTCACCTGCAGCAAACCTTAGTAAGTACATGCCCAAGTGGGCGGTGACTACAGGGACCCCACTGAATCCAGGATCTTGTAGTCGGATGGATCGCCTCCACCTCCTTGCTTCCGACCGCAAATCACCACAGCGAGCAAAAGAGCCCACTTCTCCAGTGAGCGTGAGCACCCTGTGTAGTCACGGTCTTGCATATTACTTGCCAGTAGAATTGCTGTGGAGTGTGGCGTTTCGGCGTTTCCCAAGCGCCTTGAGAAGTCCTCACGTTTGCCACACAGACGCCGAAAACTTGCTGGAAGGGGGCTGTATTGAGCTCGTGGCCAGCTCTAAACATGAAAGCAACGACCTTTCCCTTGTCTCAGAAAGGATGACAGCCACCACAGGTAGGATGAAACAGCGTCCTTTATTTCAGTGCACAACTTCAAGCGGCATGATGCATTTCGGCATGGTTTTCCTTCCTCAGATGCCGTCTTGCTTGAAAGAGAATACACTTGTCCATTTTGGAAGCGCCTTTTAAATTTGATGACGACACTCCCACATGATTAGGGGGCGGAGATTCGGAAACATCCGAACCTCCTCACCTGCAGCAAACCTTAGTAAGTACATGACCAAGTGGGCGGTGACTGCAGGGACCCCACTGAATCCAGGATCTTGTAGTCGGACGGATCGCCTCGCCTCCTTGCTTCCGACCGCAAATCACCACAGCGAGCAAAAGAGCCCACTCCTCCAGTGAGCGTGAGCACCCTGTGTAGTCACGGTCTTGCATATTACTTGCCAGTAGAATCGCTGTGGAGTGTGGCGTTTCGGTGTTTCCCAAGCGCCTTGAGAAGTCCTCATGTTTGCCACACAGACACCGAAAACTTGCTGGAAGGGGGCTGTATTGAGCTCGTGGCCAGCTCTAAACATGAAAGCAACGACCTTTCCCTTGTCTCAGAAAGGATGACAGCCACCACAGGTAGGATGAAACAGCGTCCTTTATTTCAGTGCACAACTTCAAGCGGCATGATGCATTTCGGCATGGTTTGCCTTCCTCAGATGCCGTCTTGCTTGAAAGAGAATTCACTTGTCCATTTTGGAAGCGCCTTTTAAATTTGATGACGACACTCCCACATGATTTAGGGGCGGAGATTCAGAAACATCCGAACCTCCTCACCTGCAGCAAACCTTAGTAAGTACATGAGGTTTTGACTTAAAACTACAAGACCCAGCAGGCACATGTATATAGTATTTCTTCTATTTTTAGCACTTAGATGAGGTGAAAGCATCACACCAAAAAATGCATAAAAACTAAAAGCGGACCATCTGTTTGTCAATTGAGAAAGAATACGGAGGTATTCGAAATGCGTCTGACAACACTTGTAAAATAAAAGACCTGCAAATCCACGAAAATTGGAGTCTGTATTTCTTTCCTTTGGCTTTGTTCCGGCTGGGCACTGCAGAGGGGATTCGGAGATATCTTCATATCAAATTGCGAAATATCAGGTTGGTTTCGCTTACAGACCCCCTGTCCAGGAAGCGGCTGCTGCAATCAACCTCTTTCTCGCTCGACTTCCGTTAAGGAAACCACTGCGGCGGCCCCCGAGTGAAAGCGCGGAGACCAGGCTGCTGTGAACGCGGCAACTCTAGCGAGGTCGGAGGACCAGCGGGAGCGAAGCACGAACGGCGGTGAGTGTCCTAGCGCGAGTGAGACTCGGTGGGCAGGTGTGGGCAGGCTGAATCGGCTCTGACATTTGAGTGCCAAGCGTGTGATTTGAAACACGAAGTAACAACTGCATAACAGATAACATGTCAGAGGATGAAGTTCACGCAAGAGAGGCAGCTGCAGATGATATCTACAGCAAGCTGCCTACTATGGAAAAGAGGGGAGCAGTGGCCAACACAATTAGCACTGTACAAGCGGATGACACTGCCAGGACTCTCTTAAGGAAGCTGGAAAAATGCATGAGATCCGAAGTAACAAAGTGGTGGGAAAGAAAATCACTGAGCAAATATGCGGAAGCTGGTCGAGTCCCACGGGGGTTAAGAATTTTACTTGCTCCGAGTTATGAGAATCCGGATCCTCAAATGTTAAAAGAATGGGGCACAATGAACCTAGAAGCGTCAATGAACCTAGTCCATCTATTAATTAAATATGCAGAATCTGATAGACTAAAATTACTGGATGAAATTAAGAAAATAAATGAAGAGCTGGCAAAACTAGAACCAAATGATTATATTGCAAAAACGCGCAAGGAGATCAAAGACAGGCTGCAAAAACAAGAAGAAAAAATCAAACAGCGCAAAGTATACAAATTCGCCCGTGACCTGGCAGATTATGAGCAAGGCAGAATTTACACATTTGCCAAAAAATTTGATGTGGTCAAAAAACTGAAAGCAAACTCAAAAAAGACCACAGGGCAGGCAATGAGTGAACAAGCAACATGCTCAAACCAACAGGCTCCTGATACTAATAATCCCGCAAGTGAACAGAGTGATGACAGTTCAGTTTATAGCGCCAGTGGTACCAACAGCACGGACGATGAGGATACTACTCCAAGAACCCTAAACCTCGGTGAGGAAATTGATTCTTTAGTCGAGGACAGACTAAAAACATTAAGGCCACGGAAACAACAACAGTCACAGCCATTGGTAACACAAAAACCCGAAACGCAAAAAGGAGGGAAAGGCGTAACAAAAACAAGAGGAAGAGGGAAAAGAAATTTTTGGCGCAACCAACAATAACTAATGCAATGGACAAAACAATCATCAATATGACGTCATTGAAATTGAATGAAAATGAAGAACAAATTTTAAAGTTGGGGATATCATACTGTCCCCCAAGAAACTTCAATTTTGCACAGACTCGGATTGACATCTTCAGTTATATCAGAAAACTAAAACTGCTCAAATTCTATAAAATCAAAAATGGGCTAGCAAAAAAACAAACAGTGGAACAATCATCCTCGGGCATTAGATTAAGAGCCACTGATGTAGAAGGAATAGTGGCAGCTCAAGCACTAGAAGGAAACATCGATGAAGCAATTGAAAGTAACATGTCCACCCAAGAACACCTACAATCAGCGTCAATAACTCAATTGGGGGCAGGCAAAAGTCCTTTCAAGCCGAAATCAGTGTTTGTACCAATCATGCCTAAGGATGCCATAGATATATTCCACGACAGGGTAACAGAAGACATAAAAGATTTGCATCATCGAGTCAGTCATCACCCTAAAAAATTAAGTCAGAACCAACTGCAATACAGTTGATTAATGACCAAACTAGGTAACAACACTGAAATCATTATAAAAGCCTCAGACAAAGGCGGTAATATAGTACTGTGGCCCAAGCAAGACTACATAAGGGAAGCCAATCGACAGTTGTCGGATACCAAGTGTTATGTGGAAACAAATAACAAAGAATATACAAAAGCTTTGGAAACTTTGCGGAAACATCTACTCCAATGTAAAAGAGACAATATGATTTCCAAAGAGGAATATGCTTTTCTATGGAATGAGTCACCTGTTTTGCCATCAATATACTTTCTCCCCAAAACCCATAAGGAGAGAACCCCAGTCCCAGGACGCCCGATAATATCGGCGATTGAAAGTGCAAGTGAGCACCTATCACAGTACATTGATTTCTTCTTGCAAGATCTGGTCAGGGATTTACCATCATATGTTAAGGACACCGGTGACTTTCTAAGAAAAATCAGCAATATCAAAGTGGGAAGACGGTATGAGAATGTTAACATTGGACATTGAATCCCTATACACTTGTATAGATCATCAAGTGGGATTAGATGCTATTAAACATTTCTTGTCCACTAGACCAATCGAATATTACGAACACAACAAAGTATTTATGAGAAGCATTGACTGCTGCTTAAACAACAATTATTTTGCATTTTCGAAAAAGATTTACAGACAATGCAGGGGCGTAGCAAACTTGCTTCTCCCCCAGCTATGCCTGTTTAGTGGTTGGCTGGTGGGAGGAGCAGACACTCAGACAAGAACTGTCGTCAAAATATGGTAACAATATAATAATTTGGTTACGTTTTATAGACGACGTCTTTGTGTTGTGGAAGGGGACAATGAAAGTGCAAATGCTTTTCTTCAGGACATTAATGTGAACCAAATGAATCTGAATTTTACTTCAAATATGAGTTGCAATGAGGTTGATTTTTTGGACACAAAAGTCTATGTTGAAAATGGTGAGTTAAAAACAACGTTGCATAGAAAACCAACAGCCGGTAACTCTACGTTACATGCCTCTAGTGCCCACCCCAGACACTTAATTGACAGCATTCCCTATGGTGAGCTTCTCAGAATAAAACGCATATGTAGTGATGAAAAACAACAGACTTTGTACATGCGAGAAGCTGTGGAAAGATTCCGTAGGAGAGGCTACACGGCAGAAATTCTACAAAGGGCTTTGGACAAAGCCAATAGTAGATCCAGGGAATCATTGTTACCAAACACAGAAGAAAATACTCTGCAGGAAAGTGAGGAAACTCCAAATACACTCAGGCTGATATTAACCTACAACAACCAGCATCGCGAAATTCGATCAATAATCAATCGAAATTGGGTGATAGTGCAGACAGATGCAGTCATGACACCAGAATTGCCTCAGAAACCCATAATAACTTTTCGGAGAGGCATTTCCATGAAAAGTGAAATAGCCAAAAGCATCCCAGACCTTGGTACCAAAAAGAAGAGCACTTTTTGGTTACCGGATAAACAAGGTTTTTTTAAATGCTCATCCTGTTGGGCTTGCAAATTTGGTATAACTACCAAAAAATACACTACACCTTTCAGCCCGAGGAATTTAAAATTCAGGGATGCTATGACTGCAAGACTGAATACGCAGTCTACATTCTGACGTGTACTTGCGGGCTCAGATATGTGGGAAGTACCAAGCAGCAGGTACACGTCAGAATTCTGCAACATCTGCGTGCTATCGTGAATAACGATAGCACGTATCCTGTCGCAAGACACTTTAAGGCAGTCCACCAAAACAACCTAGCGGACTTAAAATATTTTGTCATCGGAGCAGTAAATGAGAATCCGCGTGGTGGAAATAGAGAGAAGTGCCTTAGGCAGCTGGAATCTAAATTCATTGTATAATTAGACAGTAGACAGCCTAATGGTTTAAACAATACGGAGGACTTACATCATTTCCTTTAAGAGCTTATTCATTGGTTAAGATGTCTCCGATAAGGTACTTTGAAACTTTTGTTGCTTGTTTTGAAGCCCAATAAGTTTACTGCGGCCCCAGTGCCTTTTCCATTTATCTCAATTTTGATTTTAGTCTTTCACATTATAAGTATAAATAATTTTTATCTTATAATTTTTAAAACACAAATCTTGCCAATATCAAGATTTTTTTCGTTTTTCTTTAAACAGAGCACCGTAATTATGGATTGGGAAAATATCACTGTAATTGTTAGCAGTTTATTTGAAGAAATACTTTTATGCTGCTATAATAACATAGTTTGCACTTATCCTGTATTTTGCACATTGCTCTATTTTGCACAACTCTTATCTTGAATAGTTCAGATTAATGAGGTTAGGTCCTTATGAAATTCTGGAATTCATTCCGATATATATGTGTAGTCAATTGTGAAGTACCAATATTTTTATAGCATATTTCTATTTTTATATTGTATATAACATGCATATTTATTATGTATATATATATTTTTTTTAAAAAGAGAGATATATATATTTTTGTATGTTATGGGTACATTCATGCTAATCAACTGGATTATACACTAAGAAATGGCCAAATTGTGAAGTATAATATGCTTTGTGCTGATATTCCAACACATTTGTGCATCATGTTTTATTTATCATCAATGAACCGGCATTTTAAATTCAATATGTAATGAAATTGACTTGAGGTTTTGACTTAAAACTACAAGACCCAGCAGGCACATTTATATAGTATTTCTTCTATTGTTAGAACTTAGATGAGGTGAAAACATCACACCAAAAAATGCATAAAAACTAAAAGCGGACTATCTGTTTGTCAATTGAGAAAGAATACGGAGGTATTCGAAACGCGTCTGACAACACTTGTAAAATAAAAGACCTGCAAATCCACGAAAATTGGAGTCTGTATTTCGTTCCTTTGGCTTTGTTCCGGCTGGGCTCTGCAGAGGGGATTTGGAGATATCTTCATATCAAATTGCGAAATATTGGGTTGGTTTCGCTTACAGACCCCCTGTCCAGGAAGCGGCTGCTGCAATCAACCACTTTCTCGCTCGACTTCCGTTAAGGAAACTACTGCGGCGGCCCCGAGTGAAAGCGCGGAGACCAGGCTGCTGTGAACGCGGCAACTCTAGCGAGGTCGGAGGACCAGCGGGAGCGAAGCACGAACGGCGGTGAGTGTCTTAGCGCGAGTGAGACTCGGTGGGCAGGTGTGGGCAGGCTGAATCGGCTCTGACATTTGAGTGCCGAGCGTGTGATTTGAAACACTAAGTAACAACTGCATAACAGATAACATGTCAGAGGATGAAGTTCGCACGAGAGGCAGCTGCAGATGATATCTACAGCAAGCTGCCTACTATGGAAAAGAGGGGAGCAGTGGCCAACACAATTAGCACTGTACAAGCGGATGACACTGCCAGGACTCTCTTAAGGAAGCTGGAAAAATGCATGAGATCTGAAGTAACAAAGTGGTGGGAAAGAAAATCACTGAGCAAATATGCGGAAGCTGGTCGAGTCCCACGGGGGTTAAGAATTTTACTTGCTCCGAGTTATGAGAATCCGGATCCTCAAATGTTAAAAGAATGGGGCACAATGAACCTAGAAGCGTCAATGAACCTAGTCCATCTATTAATTAAATATGCAGAATCTGATAGACTAAAATTACTGGATGAAATTAAGAAAATAAATGAAGAGCTGGCAAAACTAGAACCAAATGATTATATTGCAAAAACGTGCAAGGAGATCAAAGACAGGCTGCAAAAACAAGAAGAAAAAATCAAACAGCGCAAAGTATACAAATTCGCCCGTGACCTGGCAGATTATGAGCAAGGCAGAATTTACACATTTGCCCAAAAATTTGATGTGGCCAAAAAACTGAAAGCAAACTCAAAAAAGACCACAGGGCAGGCAATGAGTGAACAAGCAACATGCTCAAACCAACAGGCTCCTGATACTAATAATCCCGCAAGTGAACAGAGTGATGACAGTTCAGTTTATAGCGCCAGTGGTACCAACAGCACGGACGATGAGGATACTACTCCAAGAACCCTAAACCTCGGTGAGGAAATTGATTTTTTAGTCGAGGACAGACTAAAAACATTAAGGCCACGGAAACAACAACAGTCACAGCCATTGGTAACACAAAAACCCGAAACGCAAAAAGGAGGGAAAGGCGTAACAAAAACAAGAGGAAGAGGGAAAAGAAATTTTTGGCGCAACCAACAATAACTAATGCAATGGACAAAACAATCATCAATATGACGTCATTGAAATTAAATGAAAATGAAGAACAAATTTTAAAGTTGGGGCTATCATACTGTCCCCCAAGAAACTTCAATTTTGCACAGACTCGGATTGACATCTTCAGTTATATCAGAAAACTAAAACTGCTCAAATTCTATAAAATCAAAAATGGGCTAGCAAAAAAACAAACAGTGGAACAATCATCCTCGGGCATTAGATTAAGAGCCACTGATGTAGAAGGAATAGTGGCAGCTCAAGCACTAGAAGGAAACATCGATGAAGCAATTGAAAGTAACATGTCCACCCAAGAACACCTACAATCAGCGTCAATAACTCAATTGGGGGCAGGCAAAAGTCCTTTCAAGCCGAAATCAGTGTTTGTACCAATCATGCCTAAGGATGCAATAGATATATTCCACGACAGGGTAACAGAAGACATAAAAGATTTGCATCATCGAGTCAGTCATCACCCTAAAAAATTAAGTCAGAACCAACTGCAATACAATCGATTAATGACCAAACTAGGTAACAACACTGAAATCATTATAAAAGCTTCAGACAAAGGCGGTAATATAGTACTGTGGCCCAAGCAAGACTACATAAGGGAAGCCAATCGACAGTTGTCGGATACCAAGTGTTATGTGGAAACAAATAACAAAGAATATACAAAAGCTTTGGAAACTTTGCGGAAACATCTACTCCAATGTAAAAGAGACAATATGATTTCCAAAGAGGAATATGCTTTTCTATGGAATAAGTCACCTGTTTTGCCATCAATATACTTTCTCCCCAAAACCCATAAGGAGAGAACCCCAGTCCCAAGACGCCCGATAATATCGGCGTTGAAAGTGCAAGTGAGCACCTATCACAGTACATTGATTTCTTCTTGCAAGATCTGGTCAGGGATTTACCATCATATGTTAAGGACACCGGTGACTTTCTAACAAAAATCAGCAATATCAAATGGGAAGACGGTATGAGAATGTTAACATTGGACATTGAATCCCTATACACTTGTATAGATCATCAAGTGGGATTAGATGCTATTAAACATTTCTTGTCCACTAGACCAATCGAATATTACGAACACAACAAAGTAATTATGAGAAGCATTGACTGGTGCTTAAACAACAATTATTTTGCATTTTCGAAAAAGATTTACAGACAATGCAGGGGCGTAGCGATGGGGTCTTGCTTCTCCCCCAGCTATGCCTGTTTAGTGGTTGGCTGGTGGGAGGAGCAGACACTCAGACAAGAACTGTCGTCAAAATATGGTAACAATATAATAATTTGGTTACGTTTTATAGACAACGTCTTTGTGTGGTGGAAAGGGGACAATGAAAGTGCAAATGCTTTTCTTCAGGACATTAATGTGAACCAAATGAATCTGAATTTTACTTCAAATATAAGTTGCAATGAGGTTGATTTTTTGGACACAAAAGTCTATGTTGAAAATGGTGAGTTAAAAACAACGTTGCATAGAAAACCAACAGCCGGTAACTCTACGTTACATGCCTCTAGTGCCCACCCCAGACACTTAATTGACAGCATTCCCTATGGTGAGCTTCTCAGAATAAAACGCATATGTAGTGATGAAAAACAACAGACTTTGTGCATGCGAGAAGCTGTGGAAAGATTCCGTAGGAGAGGCTACACGGCAAAAATTCTACAAAGGGCTTTGGACAAAGTCAATAGTAGATCGAGGGAATCATTGTTACCAAACACAGAAGAAAATACTCTGCAGGAAAGTGAGGAAACTCCAAATACACCCAGGCTGATATTAACCTACAACAACCAGCATCGCGAAATTCGATCAATAATCAATCGAAATTGGGCGATAGTGCAGACAGATGCAGTCATGACACCAGAATTGCCTCAGAAATCCATAATAACTTTTCGGAGAGGCATTTCCACGAAAAGTGAAATAGCCAAAAGCATCCCAGACCTTGGTACCAAAAAGAAGAGTACTTTGTGGTTACCGGATAAACAAGGTTTTTTTAAATGCTCATCCTGTCGGGCTTGCAAATTTGGTATAACTACCAAAAAATACACTACACCTTTCAGCCCGAAGGAATTTAAAATTCAGGGATGCTATGACTGCAAGACTGAATACGCAGTCTACATTCTGACGTGTACTTGCGGGCTCAGATATGTGGGAAGTACCAAGCAGCAAGTACACGTCAGAATTCTGCAACATCTGCATGCTATCGTGAATAACGATAGCACGTATCCTGTCGCAAGACACTTTAAGGCAGTCCACCAAAACAACCTAGCGGACTTAAAATATTTTGTCATCGGAGCAGTAAATGAGAATCCGCGTGGTGGAAATAGAGAGAAGTGCCTTAGGCAGCTGGAATCTATATGGCTGAGATACCCGCCACCCCCTCTCAACACAATCCCCAAGAATTGGGAAACCGGAAACCGTTCTTGAACTTTTGGAAGGCGGGAAGGGAGTCACCCTTCCCGGCCGTATTTATTTAAAATATGAAACAAAATTAAAACATTAAAATAACAGTTTCATATTATGTACAATTTCATTTCCACATTACGATGTTTGGCTAACCTTAACAGATCTCTAATACAAAGGTTCTCCTAGCCGAACTAACATCCTACAAAACATTTGACTTGAAATTGTACATCCTAACGTTAAGGGCCAACTGCAAGGTCGTAACCGGTGTCAGATCCCTAAACCAGAAATACCCCCCTCACTTGTGAGAGGAGTGACCGCACAGAGGCGTACCTCAAGTGCATCTACCAATTTCCCTTTGTACTTGACGGGGGCCCCAATAAACTCGACGCCATTTAACGGTCGTTCGAGGACTCGTGTGAGGTGTCTAAAAGGTAGCGTAAACCCCCTCCCGCACCCCACACAACTTACCCATCTGCCGTCGCAGATGTCCTGGCCCCGGGAAATTCCCCAGGAGGGGCCGTAGCCCCTCTTATCCAGGAAGGGGCCTTGACCACCTTTCCTTTCCTTCCGGCGGCCTCTCCTTAGACAGGACCGCCTCCCCGTTGAGGGGCCAATTGGCCACCTCCCCCGCGCGCTCCCATCCGTAATGGGTGACGCCCCCTCATAGGGATCTTCGAATTACTGCTCACCGATCATGACCTTACCGCCCGACCAAAATAAATACGACAAGTCTAACTAAGTTACTAAGATTACAAAGCAAACATCACTTATTACCAAGCGTGAATACTGCTCAATCCTTGTTCCAAAACTTTATTTGCGAAATATACTGAAAATAACCAATCTTTATTGCATCTTAAGAAATTTCACGATATCATCACAACCTGTAAGAAAACAGAGAAAACAAAAGATACTATATCAACTGTATTCACAACGAATCGCTGTCCTCAGGGGCTGGTGGGTGGGTCAAAATTGGCTCTTCGTTCCGTCTCGAGCTCACGTGCAGCGGGGAGGTGCAGCTTCAGAGCACAGGAACAAGAGGATGCTTTCTTGGCTTCCGCTCCTTTTATCCGTCTTCAGGGTGGGCGTGAACCCGCCCCCGCCTGCCTCCGAGGGCGTGGCCGGCCGCGTCGGTGTCTAGGCCAGCCCACTCTAGGGCGGGAAAAAGGCGCGCCCCAGCTACGCCGCTTCGGGCATACCAGCCGAGACTCGCCTCCCGCCCAAGATGGCTTCCCGGGGGGATCGAGGTACTCCACCATACGTTCGGGGGGACCGAATGGTCGCCCCTTTCCATATGGCTGAGATACCCGCCACCCCCTCTCAACACAATCCCCAAGAATTGGGAAACCGGAAACCGTTCTTGAACTTTTGGAAGGCGGGAAGGGAGTCACCCTTCCCGGCCGTATTTATTTAAAATATGAAACAAAATTAAAACATTAAAATAACAGTTTCATATTATGTACAATTTCATTTCCACATTACGATGTTTGGCTAACCTTAACAGATCTCTAATACAAAGGTTCTCCTAGCCGAACTAACATCCTACAAAACATTTGACTTGAAATTGTACATCCTAACGTTAAGGGCCAACGGCAAGGTCGTAACCGGTGTCAGATCCCTAAACCAGAAATACCCCCCTCACTTGTGAGAGGAGTGACCGCACAGAGGCGTACCTCAAGTGCATCTACCAATTTCCCTTTGTACTTGACGGGGGCCCCAATAAACTCGACGCCATTTAACGGTCGTTCGAGGACTCGTGTGAGGTGTCTAAAAGGTAGCGTAAACCCCCTCCCGCACCCCACACAACTTACCCATCTGCCGTCGCAGATGTCCTGGCCCCGGGAAATTCCCCAGGAGGGGCCGTAGCCCCTCCTATCCAGGAAGGGGCCTTGACCACCTTTCCTTTCCTTCCGGCGGCCTCTCCTTAGACAGGACCGCCTCCCCGTTGAGGGGCCAATTGGCCACCTCCCCCGCGCGCTCCCATCCGTAATGGGTGACGCCCCCTCATAGGGATCTTCGAATTACTGCTCACCGATCATGACCTTACCGCCACAGGCCGGATAGTTGACCGGCTATCCGGACCCCCCACAACACTCCTGCCTAAAGGTCATGTCATAAAGTCTTTAGCCAGGCTATCAGGTCTCCTATGAGTAACTCGTTCCCCATCCGGGACAAATGAACACCATCCCCCGAATACATACTGTCCCCTTTAATACAACCATGCGAAATAGCATGCAGTGTACTTGAACGGAACAATCTACTCACTTTATTATTAATTTTCCTTACTGAATGATTCAGAGCAGAAACAGAAATAGCCCCCCGCCACACTTTTCGTGGGATCATATGGGACCATGCAATTGTGCACCCTGGAACTCTTCTCGCCAACCAACTTACCGTGGAAAGCATCGCCTCAAGAAGAAGTCGTCTACCAGTGGTCACCAAATCATTGCCCCCAAGATGTACTATGACTACAGACGGCGGTGACCTCGTCCGCCCTAACAAACCCTCGAAAAATGATCGAAACTGGTCAATACAGAGCCCGCCCTTTCCGTAGAAGGACACACTGTACCCGTATTCCCCAGCCACGTGAATCATGTCACCTGCTTTGAATACGTCCGCGGCACGCCTCACGTATGAGTGGCCCACGACCCACACCTCCTTTTTCACAGCCGGTAATGTCTGACCGCTGGCCCCCCGGTGTCGGGTCGACTGCACAGTCCGCCCCGCCTCGTAGGCTTGCGCAACTGAAAACCAAACAAAAACAAGAAGCGTGAGTACATCATTACAGCTTCACAACATGTGCAACCGCACATACCTCTTATAACAGTTCGAGGACCAACGCCCCACACGTTTTACTTGTTCAACATTCAGACCCCTGGCTGTAGCCTCCGTAGCAGCCCCTATCCGAAAGGAATGGGTCCCAAAGTCGCCGGGGTTCAAGCCCGCGGCCGAAATCGACATCGCAAGCACCCGCTGAAACTGAAACCTCGTCAGTGGGGTGGCGTCAGCGTGTCTTAACAAGGTCCCCCCCCATGCTGCCACCCTCTGCGCTAAATATTCCTCTACGCACACAACAGGGCACATGGAAGACCCGGGGATCCTCTGGATGATTACGCAGTCCCCGATTGCACCCTGATCGGATTTGGACCTGACAAACGAGACCGTCATTGTCTCCTCTCTGACCTGAATGTGTTCCCGGCACAGTCCCCCCATCGTATCCTGCTTGTTCTTTGCCACTAATTCGCTTACCCGCATAGCCCCATGGAATGCTAATGCAAATGCGGCTCAGAACAACACTGCTTCGTACTGGGATGAACATGTTACCGGTAGCACGGACAATAACAGGGCCAACCTATCCAGACCTATCGGGTGCCTATCGTCTACTCTGCGACCCTCAAGGCGTTGCCACCCACGTAGCGCTTTCTGCACAACGAAAGACGCTGTCGGGTCCTGGATCCCATGAGCCCTTGCCATAAAGGAAATGGCGGCCCGATGCCTCTGGGCCGTAGCTACTGACTTGCCTGCCTGATGTAAAGAGAGCAGGAATCTCACGACAAACTCTTCCTGACCCCAAAGCTCCCCCCCGGCAGTACCCAAAAAGGCCCAATAGGAACGGAACGCCCCTTCATATGCCTTCCTCGTCCTGGGTGCTAAACTCTCTCCCACGAGGTCTTGTAGTTCGGGGCACCGAGAGACCAGAGAGCTTCGGGAAAGGGTGCCGCCACCGGGTCCGCTGTGGGCAGAAAACCCCAGAAGGCCTGCATACGGAAACGAGAAAGCGCATCAGCCGCTTGGTTCATCACCCCCGGCACGTGTCGCGCCCTAAACAGTACATTCAGTTGCATGCACAACAACACAATTTCCTTGAGCAGTCTCAGAATCAATTTGCATCGTGCTGCCTGACTATTGATACACTCAACCACGGTCATGTTATCAGACCAGAACACCACAGAGTGATCCCTAAACCCTTCTGGCCATGTTTTCAAAGCCACCAGAATAGGGAACAGTTCGAGAAAAGCAATGTTACTCGTCAACCCGCACTCATGCCACCATGACGGCCATTTTTGAGCCGACCATTGTGTACCCAATATGGCGCCAAAACCCATACTCCCCGCCGAGTCTGTCCAAAGCCCCAACTCCTCGGAAGACACCGCTGGTTTGTTCCAGACAATTCGACCATTGAAATCCGCCAGGAATGCAATCCAAATGCGCATGTCCTGGCGAACCTCTGCCGAGAGTCTCGTGCGATGATGTCCTTCCTTCAAGCCGACCATGGATTGTGCAATCGAGCGGGAAAAAGGGCGCGCCATCGGCATTACTCTTAGGGCAAAATTCAACTGACCCACCACCTGTTGCAATTGATGCAGGTTTACTTTCGTTGCACGAATACATGTCTCAAGGGATAACCTGAATTTTAACACTTTTTCCTTGGGTAATCGAAAACAACCTTCCACCGAGTCGAGCTCGATCCCCAGAAACTCGATCAAGGTCGAGGGACCCACAGTCTTACCTGGCGCCAATGGCACACCGAATTGATTCATTAGGACACAAAATTCATGTAAAGCCTGTCCACACTCAGAATCCCCGGCTGCCCCCAAAAACAGAAAGTCATTGAGATAGTGCATAACATGTTGAAAACCTGTCTTCCTCGTGAATACCCACTGCAGAAAACAACTGAACTTCTCGAAATAGGCACATGAAATCGAGCATCCCATTGGCATACATCTATCCATGTAATAGCGACCCTGAAACTGAAAACCAAGGAGACGTTGATCGTCTGGGTGTACCGGGAGCAACCGGAACGCTGACTCGATGTCCGATTTGGCCATCAGCGTCCCGGGCCCCAGGCGATTCAACATGGCAACGGCCTCATCGAAAGATGCGTACCGCACCGAACATACTTCCGGGTCTATCGCGTCATTCACGGAAAGACCACGTGGGGCTGACAAATTATGTATCAGCCGAAACTCACCCGGGTCCTTCTTGGGGACCACCCCTAGAGGAGAACACACAAAGTTAGCAACCGGTGGCAAATCGAATGGACCGGCGACACGACCTCGAGTCACCTCTTTCCCAATCTTTACCCGCACCACCGCCGTGTGCTGTAAGACCGACATTTGATTCTTACAGTTTGGTACCCCCTGAAAATCCCCCACTGGGATGCGGAAACCATATGAAAACCCGTTCCGTAACACCCCAGCGGAAGCATGATCCGGGTATTCGCTGAGCCAAGGAATCATTGCCATGGTATCAATCGGGGTCGGTAAAGGCGCCCCTCTGACTATATTAGACCTGTTTGGCGCCTCCCTTACCACCGTTATCACCCGTTTTGGCTGTGCACATGGACTCAGGATGGGATGGCTGCCCGCACCCCCCACACTCATGTCTGAATTTGCATGACCCCTGGGGACTGGTACATTTGCCTCTGTTAAAATTCCAACAGATCCCCCTTTTACCTGTGTTGCCACTCGGCTTCGAGTGGTACTCGTTACCTGCACCCGTCCGAAAGGGTGTCCCAGAGTTTTGGCGGGAGGATTCCCCCCCGTTACTCCCTACCAATGGCACCTTCAACATCCCTGTACTCTCCATTTTTTGCCAAGACACGGAGTCGTAACAATCCCAAGACAATAATGGGTTGTGTTCTTTAGCTTTTCTAAACAGATTATCATAGCAGAACCACTGATTGCCCCCATATGCCACAGAATACTCCATAATATGCGACTGATAAATGGGTAACTCGGTCAACAACTCAGGCCTGCGCTCACCCATGATGGAAGTAAAAATGCCCCACGCTCTGCCCCAAGTACCAATGGTCTCGTCGACCTTAAAGGCGGCCATTTTTGCGCGCCAAACACTCGGATGCATGAGCTCCTTTTGACTCTTCACATGCTCGATCTCGTAATGGTCGGTAAGCAATGAAAACATGTTTACATATTTATCCGCCCAAATCAATTCCTTGATTTCTTGTGGGACGTGCTGGGCAATCTTCTCCTTTCGAGAAGGTACAGACCCCTCCCCCGCAATGGCCGCTTACCTGAAGTAGACCCCACGCTTGTCGCCGAACTTGGGCCTGCTGTACTTCCAGCCGCCGGAACCTGTGGGGGAACAGAAGATGGCGCCTTCGCCGCCTCCCTAGATTCCCGCAGTTGCCTCATTACTGCCCGGGCGTCGTCAGCCGTGGCGCCCTCGCTATCGTTTCCCAACCACGCTGCCAATTGTGCCGCTAACTCGGGGGGCATATCCTCCCTATTCACGGGGGTGACCACCACAGGGATTGGATTCCCCTCTTTCGGCACCGGGGTTGGCTCCTCTCGTAGGGTTTCGGGAACCAGGGTCTCTCCCCCAAGTGCTCCCCTTCTGGGCCTCTTGCTTTTTCCACCGGGGATTGTTCCCTGTAAAGGCCGTTTCGGTCCTCCCTCCCTGTCCTTAGCCTCAACCTTTTTCTTCAGATCGGCTATCTCCTTCATGAGTATGCGGAGCATCTCCTCGGTACCGACCCGCTTTCCGACTTTCTTGGGCATTCTCAGACGGGATATCTGTAAGACAAAAGAGAGATTACAACGCTCAAAATTGGCTCTTCGTTCCGTCTCGAGCTCACGTGCAGCGGGGAGGTGCAGCTTCAGAGCACAGGAACAAGAGGATGCTTTCTTGGCTTCCGCTCCTTTTATCCGTCTTCAGGGTGGGCGTGAACCCGCCCCCGCCTGCCTCCGAGGGCGTGGCCGGCCGCGTCGGTGTCTAGGCCAGCCCACTCTAGGGCGGGAAAAAGGCGCGCCCCGGCTACGCCGCTTCGGGCATACCAGCCGAGACTCGCCTCCCGCCCAAGATGGCTTCCCGGGGGGATCGAGGTACTCCACCATACGTTCGGGGGGACCGAATGGTCGCCCCTTTCCAAATTCATTGTATAATTAGACAGTAGACAGCCTAATGGTTTAAACAATACGGAGGACTTACATCATTTCCTTTAAGAGCTTATTCATTGGTTAAGATGTCTCCGATAAGGTACTTTGAAACTTTTGTTGCTTGTTTTGAAGCCCAATAAGTTTACTGCGGCCCCAGTGCCTTTTCCATTTATCTCAATTTTGATTTTAGTCTTTCACATTATAAGTATAAATTATTTTTATCTTATAATTTTTAAAACACAAATCTTGCCAATATCAAGATTTTTTTCGTTTTTCCTTAAACAGAGCACCGAAATTATGGATTGGGAAAATATCACTGTAATTGTTAGCAGTTTATTTGAAGAAATACTTTTATGCTGCTATAATAACATAGTTTGCACTTATCCTGTATTTTGCACATTGCTCTATTTTGCACAACTCTTATCTTGAATTTTTCAGATTAATGAGGTTAGGTCCTTATGAAATTCTGGAATTCATTCCGATATATATGTGTAGTCAATTGTGAAGTACCAATATTTTTATAGCATATTTCTATTTTTATATTGTATATAACATGCATATTTATTATGTATATATATATTTTTTTAAAAGAGAGATATATATATTTTTGTATGTTATGGGTACATTCATGCTAATCAACTGGATTATACACTAAGAAATGCCCAAATTGTGAAGTATAATATGCTTTGTGCTGATATTCCAACACATTTGTGCATCATGTTTTATTTATCATCAATGAACCGGCATTTTAAATTAAATATGTAATGAAATTGACTTGAGGTTTTGACTTAAAACTACAAGACCCAGCAGGCACATGTATATAGTATTTCTTCTATTTTTAGCACTTAGATGAGGTGAAAACATCACACCAAAAAATGCATAAAAACTAAAAGCGGACTATCTGTTTGTCAATTGAGAAAGAATACGGAGGTATTCAAAACGCGTCTGACAAAACTTGTAAAATAAAAGACCTGCAAATCCACGAAAATTGGAGTCTGTATTTCGTTCCTTTGGCTTTGTTCCGGCTGGGCACTGCAGAGGAGATTCGGAGATATCTTCATATCAAATTGCGAAATATCGGGTTGGTTTCGCTTACAGACCCCCTGTCCAGGAAGCGGCTGCTGCAATCAACCTCTTTCTCGCTCGACTTCCGTTAAGGAAACTACTGCGGCGGCCCCCGAGTGAAAGCGCGGAGACCAGGCTGCTGTGAACGCGGCAACTCTAGCGAGGTCGGAGGACCAGCGGGAGCGAAGCACGAACGGTGGTGAGTGTCCTAGCGCGAGTGAGACTCGGTGGGCAGGTGTGGGCAGGCTGAATCGGCTCTGACATTTGAGTGCTGAGCGTGTGATTTGAAACACTAAGTAACAACTGCATAACAGATAACATGTCAGAGGATGAAGTTCGTGCAAGAGAGGCAGCTGCAGATGATATCTACAGCAAGCTGCCTACTATGGAAAAGAGGGGAGCAGTGGCCAACACAATTAGCACTGTACAAGCGGATGACACTGCCAGGACTCTCTTAAGGAAGCTGGAAAAATGCATGAGATCCGAAGTAACAAAGTGGTGGGAAAGAAAATCACTGAGCAAATATGCGGAAGCTGGTCGAGTCCCACGGGGGTTAAGAATTTTACTTGCTCCGAGTTATGAGAATCCGGATCCTCAAATGTTAAAAGAATGGGGCACAATGAACCTAGAAGCGTCAATGAACCTAGTCCATCTATTAATTAAATATGCAGAATCTGATAGACTAAAATTACTGGATGAAATTAAGAAAATAAATGAAGAGCTGGCAAAACTAGAACCAAATGATTATATTGCAAAAACGCGCAAGGAGATCAAAGACAGGCTGCAAAAACAAGAAGAAAAAATCAAACAGCGCAAAGTATACAAATTCGCCCGTGACCTGGCAGATTATGAGCAAGGCAGAATTTACACATTTGCCAAAAAATTTGATGTGGCCAAAAAACTGAAAGCAAACTCAAAAAAGACCACAGGGCAGGCAATGAGTGAACAAGCAACATGCTCAAACCAACAGGCTCCTGATACTAATAATCCCGCAAGTGAACAGAGTGATGACAGTTCAGTTTATAGCGCCAGTGGTACCAACAGCACGGACGATGAGGATACTACTCCAAGAACCCTAAACCTCGGTGAGGAAATTGATTCTTTAGTCGAGGACAGACTAAAAACATTAAGGCCACGGAAACAACAACAGTCACAGCCATTGGTAACACAAAAACCCGAAACGCAAAAAGGAGAGAAAGGCGTAACAAAAACAAGAGGAAGAGGGAAAAGAAATTTTTGGCGCAACCAACAATAACTAATGCAATGGACAAAACAATCATCAATATGACGTCATTGAAATTGAATGAAAATGAAGAACAAATTTTAAAGTTGGGGCTATCATACTGTCCCCCAAGAAACTTCAATTTTGCACAGACTCGGATTGACATCTTCAGTTATATCAGAAAACTAAAACTGCTCAAATTCTATAAAATCAAAAATGGGCTAGCAAAAAAACAAACAGTGGAACAATCATCCTCGGGCATTAGATTAAGAGCCACTGATGTAGAAGGAATAGTGGCAGCTCAAGCACTAGAAGGAAACATCGATGAAGCAATTGAAAGTAACATGTCCACCCAAGAACACCTACAATCAGCGTCAATAACTCAATTGGGGGCAGGCAAAAGTCCTTTCAAGCCGAAATCAGTGTTTGTACCAATCATGCCTAAGGATGCCATAGATATATTCCACGACAGGGTAACAGAAGACATAAAAGATTTGCATCATCGAGTCAGTCATCACCCTAAAAAATTAAGTCAGAACCAACTGCAATACAATCGATTAATGACCAAACTAGGTAACAACACTGAAATCATTATAAAAGCCTCAGACAAAGGCGGTAATATAGTACTGTGGCCCAAGCAAGACTACATAAGGGAAGCCAATCGACAGTTGTCGGATACCAAGTGTTATGTGGAAACAGTTAACAAAGAATATACAACAGCTTTGGAAACTTTGCGGAAACATCTACTCCAATGTAAAAGAGACAATATGATTTCCAAAGAGGAATATGCTTTTCTATGGAATGAGTCACCTGTTTTGCCATCAATATACTTTCTCCCCAAAACCCATAAGGAGAGAACCCCAGTCCCAGGACGCCCGATAATATCGGCGATTGAAAGTGCAAGTGAGCACCTATCACAGTACATTGATTTCTTCTTGCAAGATCTGGTCAGGGATTTACCATCATATGTTAAGGACACCGGTGACTTTCTAACAAAAATCAGCAATATCAAAGTGGGAAGACGGTATGAGAATGTTAACATTGGACATTGAATCCCTATACACTTGTATAGATCATCAAGTGGGATTAGATGCTATAAAACATTTCTTGTCCACTAGACCAATCGAATATTACGAACACAACAAAGTAATTATGAGAAGCATTGACTGGTGCTTAAACAACAATTATTTTGCATTTTCGAAAAAGATTTACAGACAATGCAGGGGCGTAGCAATGGGGTCTTGCTTCTCCCCCAGCTATGCCTGTTTAGTGGTTGGCTGGTGGGAGGAGCAGACACTCAGACAAGAACTGTCGTCAAAATATGGTAACAATATAATAATTTGGTTACGTTTTATAGACGACGTCTTAGTGTGGTGGAAGGGGACAATGAAAGTGCAAATGCTTTTCTTTAGGACATTAATGTGAACCAAATGAATCTGAATTTTACTTCAAATATGAGTTGCAATGAGGTTGATTTTTTGGACACAAAAGTCTATGTTGAAAATGGTGAGTTAAAAACAACGTTGCATAGAAAACCAACAGCCGGTAACTCTACGTTACATGCCTCTAGTGCCCACCCCAGACACTTAATTGACAGCATTCCCTATGGTGAGCTTCTCAGAATAAAACGCATATGTAGTGATGAAAAACAACAGACTTTGTGCATGCGAGAAGCTGTGGAAAGATTCCGTAGGAGAGGCTACACGGCAAAAATTCTACAAAGGGCTTTGGACAAAGCCAATAGTAGATCCAGGGAATCATTGTTACCAAACACAGAAGAAAATACTCTGCAGGAAAGTGAGGAAACTCCAAATACATCCAGGCTGATATTAACCTACAACAACCAGCATCGCGAAATTCGATCAATAATCAATCGAAATTGGGCGATAGTGCAGACAAATGCAGTCATGACACCAGAATTGCCTCAGAAATCCATAATAACTTTTCGGAGAGGCATTTCCACGAAAAGTGAAATAGCCAAAAGCATCCCAGACCTTGGTACCAAAAAGAAGAGCACTTTGTGGTTACCGGATAAACAAGGTTTTTTTAAATGCTCATCCTGTCGGGCTTGCAAATTTGGTATAACTACCAAAAAATACACTACACCTTTCAGCCCGAAGGAATTTAAAATTCAGGGATGCTATGACTGCAAGACTGAATACGCAGTCTACATTCTGACGTGTACTTGCGGGCTCAGATATGTGGGAAGTACCAAGCAGCAAGTACACGTCAGAATTCTGCAACATCTGCGTGCTATCGTGAATAACGATAGCACGTATCCTGTCGCAAGACACTTTAAGGCAGTCCACCAAAACAACCTAGCGGACTTAAAATATTTTGTCATCGGAGCAGTAAATGAGAATCCGCGTGGTGGAAATAGAGAGAAGTGCCTTAGGCAGCTGGAATCTAAATTCATTGTATAATTAGACAGTAGACAGCCTAATGGTTTAAACAATACGGAGGACTTACATCATTTCCTTTAAGAGCTTATTCATTGGTTAAGATGTCTCCGATAAGGTACTTTGAAACTTTTGTTGCTTGTTTTGAAGCCCAATAAGTTTACTGCGGCCCCAGTGCCTTTTCCATTTATCTCAATTTTGATTTTAGTCTTTCACATTATAAGTATAAATTATTTTTATCTTATAATTTTTAAAACACAAGTCTTGCCAATATCAAGATTTTTTTTGTTTTTCCTTAAACAGAGCACCGAAATTATGGATTGGGAAAATATCACTGTAATTGTTAGCAGTTTATTTGAAGAAATACTTTTATGCTGCTATAATAACATAGTTTGCACTTATCCTGTATTTTGCACATTGCTCTATTTTGCACAACTCTTATCTTGAATAGTTCAGATTAATGAGGTTAGGTCCTTATGAAATTCTGGAATTCATTCCGATATATATGTGTAGTCAATTGTGAAGTACCAATATTTTTATAGCATATTTCTATTTTTATATTGTATATAACATGCATATTTATCATGTATATATATTTTTTTAAAAGAGAGATATATATATTTTTGTATGTTATGGGTACATTCATGCTAATCAACTGGATTATACACTAAGAAATGGCCAAATTGTGAAGTATAATATGCTTTGTGCTGATATTCCAACACATTTGTGCATCATGTTTTATTTATCATCAATGAACCGGCATTTTAAATTAAATATGTAATGAAATTGACTTGAGGTTTTGACTTAAAACTACAAGACCCAGCAGGCACATGTATATAGTATTTCTTCTATTTTTAGCACTTAGATGAGGTGAAAACATCACACCAAAAAATGCATAAAAACTAAAAGCGGACTATCTGTTTGTCAATTGAGAAAGAATACGGAGGTATTCAAAACGCGTCTGACAAAACTTGTAAAATAAAAGACCTGCAAATCCACGAAAATTGGAGTCTGTATTTCGTTCCTTTGGCTTTGTTCCGGCTGGGCACTGCAGAGGAGATTCGGAGATATCTTCATATCAAATTGCGAAATATCGGGTTGGTTTCGCTTACAGACCCCCTGTCCAGGAAGCGGCTGCTGCAATCAACCTCTTTCTCGCTCGACTTCCGTTAAGGAAACTACTGCGGCGGCCCCCGAGTGAAAGCGCGGAGACCAGGCTGCTGTGAACGCGGCAACTCTAGCGAGGTCGGAGGACCAGCGGGAGCGAAGCACGAACGGTGGTGAGTGTCCTAGCGCGAGTGAGACTCGGTGGGCAGGTGTGGGCAGGCTGAATCGGCTCTGACATTTGAGTGCCGAGCGTGTGATTTGAAACACTAAGTAACAACTGCATAACAGATAACATGTCAGAGGATGAAGTTCGCGCAAGAGAGGCAGCTGCAGATGATATCTACAGCAAGCTGCCTACTATGGAAAAGAGGGGAGCAGTGGCCAACACAATTAGCACTGTACAAGCGGATGACACTGCCAGGACTCTCTTAAGGAAGCTGGAAAAATGCATGATATCCGAAGTAACAAAGTGGTGGGAAAGAAAATCACTGAGCAAATATGCGGAAGCTGGTCGAGTCCCACGGGGGTTAAGAATTTTACTTGCTCCGAGTTATGAGAATCCGGATCCTCAAATGTTAAAAGAATGGGGCACAATGAACCTAGAAGCGTCAATGAACCTAGTCCATCTATTAATTTAATATGCAGAATCTGATAGACTAAAATTACTGGATGAAATTAAGAAAATAAATGAAGAGCTGGCAAAACTAGAACCAAATGATTATATTGCAAAAACGCGCAAGGAGATCAAAGACAGGCTGCAAAAACAAGAAGAAAAAATCAAACAGCGCAAAGTATACAAATTCGCCCGTGACCTGGCAGATTATGAGCAAGGCAGAATTTACACATTTGCCAAAAAATGTGATGTGGCCAAAAAACTGAAAGCAAACTCAAAAAAGACCACAGGGCAGGCAATGAGTGAACAAGCAACATGCTCAAACCAACAGGCTCCTGATACTAATAATCCCGCAAGTGAACAGAGTGATGACAGTTCAGTTTATAGCGCCAGTGGTACCAACAGCACGGACGATGAGGATACTACTCCAAGAACCCTAAACCTCGGTGAGGAAATTGATTCTTTAGTCGAGGACAGACTAAAAACATTAAGGCCACGGAAACAACAACAGTCACAGCCATTGGTAACACAAAAACCCGAAACGCAAAAAGGAGGGAAAGGCGTAACAAAAACAAGAGGAAGAGGGAAAAGAAATTTTTGGCGCAACCAACAATAACTAATGCAATGGACAAAACAATCATCAATATGACGTCATTGAAATTGAATGAAAATGAAGAACACATTTTAAAGTTGGGGCTATCATACTGTCCCCCAAGAAACTTCAATTTTGCACAGACTCGGATTGACATCTTCAGTTATATCAGAAAACTAAAACTGCTCAAATTCTATAAAATCAAAAATGGGCTAGCAAAAAAACAAACAGTGGAACAATCATCCTCGGGCATTAGATTAAGAGCCACTGATGTAGAAGGAATAGTGGCAGCTCAAGCACTAGAAGGAAACATCGATGAAGCAATTGAAAGTAACATGTCCACCCAAGAACACCTACAATCAGCGTCAATAACTCAATTGGGGGCAGGCAAAAGTCCTTTCAAGCCGAAATCAGTGTTTGTACCAATCATGCCTAAGGATGCCATAGATATATTCCACAACAGGGTAACAGAAGACATAAAAGATTTGCATCATCGAGTCAGTCATCACCCTAAAAAATTAAGTCAGAACCAACTGCAATACAATCGATTAATGACCAAACTAGGTAACAACACTGAAATCATTATAAAAGCCTCAGACAAAGGCGGTAATATAGTACTGTGGCCCAAGCAAGACTACATAAGGGAAGCCAATCGACAGTTGTCGGATACCAAGTGTTATGTGGAAACAAATAACAAAGAATATACAAAAGCTTTGGAAACTTTGCGGAAACATCTACTCCAATGTAAAAGAGACAATATGATTTCCAAATAGGAATATGCTTTTCTATGGAATGAGTCACCTGTTTTGCCATCAATATACTTTCTCCCCAAAACCCATAAGGAGAGAACCCCAGTCCCAGGACGCCCGATAATATCGGCGATTGAAAGTGCAAGTGAGCACCTATCACAGTACATTGATTTCTTCTTGCAAGATGTGGTCAGGGATTTACCATCATATGTTAAGGACACCGGTGACTTTCTAACAAAAATCAGCAATATCAAAGTGGGAAGACGGTATGAGAATGTTAACATTGGACATTGAATCCCTATACACTTGTATAGATCATCAAGTGGGATTAGATGCTATTAAACATTTCTTGTCCACTAGACCAATCGAATAGTACGAACACAACAAAGTAATTATGAGAAGCATTGACTGGTGCTTAAACAACAATTATTTTGCATTTTCGAAAAAGATTTACAGACAATGCAGGGGCGTAGCAATGGGGTCTTGCTTCTCCCCCAGCTATGCCTGTTTAGTGGTTGGCTGGTGGGAGGAGCAGACACTCAGACAAGAACTGTCGTCAAAATATGGTAACAATATAATAATTTGGTTACGTTTTATAGACGACGTCTTTGTGTTGTGGAAGGGGACAATGAAAGTGCAAATGCTTTTCTTCAGGACATTAATGTGAACCAAATGAATCTGAATTTTACTTCAAATATGAGTTGCAATGAGGTTAATTTTTTGGACACAAAAGTCTATGTTGAAAATGGTGAGTTAAAAACAACGTTGCATAGAAAACCAACAGCCGGTAACTCTACGTTACATGCCTCTAGTGCCCACCCCAGACACTTAATTGACAGCATTCCCTATGGTGAGCTTCTCAGAATAAAACGCATATGTAGTGATGAAAAACAACAGACTTTGTACATGCGAGAAGCTGTGGAAAGATTCCGTAGGAGAGGCTACACGGCAGAAATTCTACAAAGGGCTTTGGACAAAGCCAATAGTAGATCCAGGGAATCATTGTTACCAAACACAGAAGAAAATACTCTGCAGGAAAGTGAGGAAACTCCAAATACACCCAGGCTGATATTAACCTACAACAACCAGCATCGCGAAATTCGATCAATAATCAATCGAAATTGGGTGATAGTGCAGACAGATGCAGTCATGACACCAGAATTGCTTCAGAAACCCATAATAACTTTTCGGAGAGGCATTTCCATGAAAAGTGAAATAGCCAAAAGCATCCCAGACCTTGGTACCAAAAAGAAGAGCACTTTTTGGTTACCGGATAAACAAGGTTTTTTTAAATGCTCATCCTGTCGGGCTTGCAAATTTGGTATAACTACCAAAAAATACACTACACCTTTCAGCCCGAGGAATTTAAAATTCAGGGATGCTATGACTGCAAGACTGAATACGCAGTCTACATTCTGACGTGTACTTGCGGGCTCAGATATGTGGGAAGTACCAAGCAGCAGGTACACGTCAGAATTCTGCAACATCTGCGTGCTATCGTGAATAACGATAGCACGTATCCTGTCTCAAGACACTTTAAGGCAGTCCACCAAAACAACCTAGCGGACTTAAAATATTTTGTCATCGGAGCAGTAAATGAGAATCCGCGTGGTGGAAATAGAGAGAAGTGCCTTAGGCAGCTGGAATCTAAATTCATTGTATAATTAGACAGTAGACAGCCTAATGGTTTAAACAATACGGAGGACTTACATCTTTTCCTTTAAGAGCTTATTCATTGGTTAAGATGTCTCCGATAAGGTACTTTGAAACTTTTGTTGCTTGTTTTGAAGCCCAATAAGTTTACTGCGGCCCCAGTGCCTTTTCCATTTATCTCAATTTTGATTTTAGTCTTTCACATTATAAGTATAAATTATTTTTATCTTATAATTTATAAAACACAAATCTTGCCAATATCAAGATTTTTTTCGTTTTTCTTTAAACAGAGCACCGAAATTATGGATTGGGAAAATATCACTGTAATTGTTAGCAGTTTATTTGAAGAAATACTTTTATGCTGCTATAATAACATAGTTTGCACTTATCCTGTATTTTGCACATTGCTCTATTTTGCACAACTCTTATCTTGAATAGTTCAGATTAATGAGGTTAGGTCCTTATGAAATTCTGGAATTCATTCCGATATATATGTGTAGTCAATTGTGAAGTACCAATATTTTTATAGAATATTTCTATTTTTATATTATATATAACATGCATATTTATTATGTATATATATATTTTTTTTTTAAAAAGAGAGATATATATATTTTTGTATGTTATGGGTACATTCATGCTAATCAACTGGATTATACACTAAGAAATGGCCAAATTGTGAGGTATAATATGCTTTGTGCTGATATTCCAACATATTTGTGCATCATGTTTTATTTATCATCAATGAACCGGCATTTTAAATTCAATATGTAATGAAATTGACTTGAGGTTTTGACTTAAAACTACAAGACCCAGCAGGCACATGTATATAGTATTTCTTCTATTGTTAGAACTTAGATGAGGTGAAAACATCACACCAAAAAATGCATAAAAACTAAAAGCGGACTATCTGTTTGTCAATTGAGAAAGAATACGGAGGTATTCGAAACGCGTCTGACAACACTTGTAAAATAAAAGACCTGCAAATCCACGAAAATTGGAGTCTGTATTTCGTTCCTTTGGCTTTGTTCCGGCTGGGCACTGCAGAGGGGATTCGGAGATATCTTCATATCAAATTGCGAAATATCGGGTTGGTTTCGCTTACAGACCCCCTGTCCAGGAAGCGGCTGCTGCAATCAACCTCTTTCTCGCTCGACTTCCGTTAAGGAAACTACTGCGGCGGCCCCGAGTGAAAGCGCGGAGACCAGGCTGCTGTGAACGCGGCAACTCTAGCGAGGTCGGAGGACCAGCGGGAGCGAAGCACGAACGGCGGTGAGTGTCCTAGCGCGAGTGAGACTCGGTGGGCAGGTGTGGGCAGGCTGAATCGGCTCTGACATTTGAGTGCCGAGCGTGTGATTTGAAACACTAAGTAACAACTGCATAACAGATAACATGTCAGAGGATGAAGTTCGCGCAAGAGAGGCAGCTGCAGATGATATCTACAGCAAGCTGCCTACTATGGAAAAGAGGGGAGCAGTGGCCAACACAATTAGCACTGTACAAGCGGATGACACTGCCAGGACTCTCTTAAGGAAGCTGGAAAAATGCATGAGATCCGAAGTAACAAAGTGGTGGGAAAGAAAATCACTGAGCAAATATGCGGAAACTGGTCGAGTCCCACAGGGGTTAAGAATTTTACTTGCTCCGAGTTATGAGAATCCGGATCCTCAAATGTTAAAAGAATGGGGCACAATGAACCTAGAAGCGTCAATGAACCTAGTCCATCTATTAATTAAATATGCAGAATCTGATAGACTAAAATTACTGGATGAAATTAAGAAAATAAATGAAGAGCTGGCAAAACTAGAACCAAATGATTATATTGCAAAAACGCGCAAGGAGATCAAAGACAGGCTGCAAAAACAAGAAGAAAAAATCAAACAGCGCAAAGTATACAAATTCGCCCGTGACCTGGCAGATTATGAGCAAGGCAGAATTTACACATTTGCCAAAAAAATTGATGTGGCCAAAAAACTGAAAGCAAACTCAAAAAAGACCACAGGGCAGGCAATGAGTGAACAAGCAACATGCTCAAACCAACAGGCTCCTGATACTAATAATCCGGCAAGTGAACAGAGTGATGACAGCTCAGTTTATAGCGCCAGTGGTACCAACAGCACGGACGATGAGGATACTACTCCAAGAACCCTAAACCTCGGTGAGGAAATTGATTTTTTAGTCGAGGACAGACTAAAAACATTAAGGCCACGGAAACAACAACAGTCACAGCCATTGGTAACACAAAAACCCGAAACGCAAAAAGGAGGGAAAGGCGTAACAAAAACAAGAGGAAGAGGGAAAAGAAATTTTTGGCGCAACCAACAATAACTAATGCAATGGACAAAACAATCATCAATATGACGTCATTGAAATTGAATGAAAATGAAGAACAAATTTTAAAGTTGGGGCTATCATACTGTCCCCCAAGAAACTTCAATTTTGCACAGACTCGGATTGACATCTTCAGTTATATCAGAAAACTAAAACTGCTCAAATTCTATAAAATCAAAAATGGGCTAGCAAAAAAACAAACAGTGGAACAATCATCCTCGGGCATTAGATTAAGAGCCACTGATGTAGAAGGAATAGTGGCAGCTCAAGCACTAGAGGGAAACATCGATGAAGCAATTGAAAGTAACATGTCCACCCAAGAACACCTACAATCAGCGTCAATAACTCAATTGGGGGCAGGCAAAAGTCCTTTCAAGCCGAAATCAGTGTTTGTACCAATCATGCCTAAGGATGCAATAGATATATTCCACGACAGGGTAACAGAAGACATAAAAGATTTGCATCATCGAGTCAGTCATCACCCTAAAAAATTAAGTCAGAACCAACTGCAATACAATCGATTAATGACCAAACTAGGTAACAACACTGAAATCATTATAAAAGCCTCAGACAAAGGCGGTAATATAGTACTGTGGCCCAAGCAAGACTACATAAGGGAAGCCAATCGACAGTTGTCGGATACCAAGTGTTATGTGGAAACAAATAACAAAGAATATACAAAAGCTTTGGAAACTTTGCGGAAACATCTACTCCAATGTAAAAGAGACAATATGATTTCCAAAGAGGAATATGCTTTTCTATGGAATGAGTCACCTGTTTTGCCATCAATATACTTTCTCCCCAAAACCCATAAGGAGAGAACCCCAGTCCCAGGACGCCCGATAATATCGGCGTTGAAAGTGCAAGTGAGCACCTATCACAGTACATTGATTTCTTCTTGCAAGATCTGGTCAGGGATTTACCATCATATGTTAAGGACACCGGTGACTTTCTAACAAAAATCAGCATTATCAAATGGGAAGACGGTATGAGAATGTTAACATTGGACATTGAATCCCTATACACTTGTATAGATCATCAAGTGGGATTAGATGCTATTAAACATTTCTTGTCCACTAGACCAATCGAATATTACGAACACAACAAAGTAATTATGAGAAGCATTGACTGGTGCTTAAACAACAATTATTTTGCATTTTCGAAAAAGATTTACAGACAATGCAGGGGCGTAGCGATGGGGTCTTGCTTCTCCCCCAGCTATGCCTGTTTAGTGGTTTGGTGGTGGGAGGAGCAGACACTCAGACAAGAACTGTCGTCAAAATATGGTAACAATATAATAATTTGGTTACGTTTTATAGACGACGTTTTTGTGTGGTGGAAAGGGGACAATGAAAGTGCAAATGCTTTTCTTCAGGACATTAATGTGAACCAAATGAATCTGAATTTTACTTCAAATATAAGTTGCAATGAGGTTGATTTTTTGGACACAAAAGTCTATGTTGAAAATGGTGAGTTAAAAACAACGTTGCATAGAAAACCAACAGCCGGTAACTCTACGTTACATGCCTCTAGTGCCCACCCCAGACACTTAATTGACAGCATTCCCTATGGTGAGCTTCTCAGAATAAAACGCATATGTAGTGATGAAAAACAACAGACTTTGTGCATGCGAGAAGCTGTGGAAAGATTCCGTAGGAGAGGCTACACGGCAAAAATTCTACAAAGGGCTTTGGACAAAGCCAATAGTAGATCCAGGGAATCATTGTTACCAAACACAGAAGAAAATACTCTGCAGGAAAGTGAGGAAACTCCAAATACACCCAGGCTGATATTAACCTACAACAACCAGCATCGCGAAATTCGATCAATAATCAATCGAAATTGGGCGATAGTGCAGACAGATGCAGTCATGACACCAGAATTGCCTCAGAAATCCATAATAACTTTTCGGAGAGGCATTTCCACGAAAAGTGAAATAGCCAAAAGCATCCCAGACCTTGGTACCAAAAAGAAGAGCACTTTGTGGTTACCGGATAAACAAGGTTTTTTTAAATGCTCATCCTGTCGGGCTTGCAAATTTGGTATAACTACCAAAAAATACACTACACCTTTCAGCCCGAAGGAATTTAAAATTCAGGGATGCTATGACTGCAAGACTGAATACGCAGTCTACATTCTGACGTGTACTTGCGGGCTCAGATATGTGGGAAGTACCAAGCAGCAAGTACACGTCAGAATTCTGCAACATCTGCGTGCTATCGTGAATAACGATAGCACGTATCCTGTCGCAAGACACTTTAAGGCAGTCCACCAAAACAACCTAGCGGACTTAAAATATTTTGTCATCGGAGCAGTAAATGAGAATCCGCGTGGTGGAAATAGAGAGAAGTGCCTTAGGCAGCTGGAATCTAAATTCATTGTATAATTAGACAGTAGACAGCCTAATGGTTTAAACAATACGGAGGACTTACATCATTTCCTTTAAGAGCTTATTCATTGGTTAAGATGTCTCCGATAAGGTACTTTGAAACTTTTGTTGCTTGTTTTGAAGCCCAATAAGTTTACTGCGGCCCCAGTGCCTTTTCCATTTATCTCAATTTTGATTTTAGTCTTTCACATTATAAGTATAAATTATTTTTATCTTATAATTTTTAAAACACAAATCTTGCCAATATCAAGATTTTTTTCGTTTTTCCTTAAACAGAGCACCGAAATTATGGATTGGGAAAATATCACTGTAATTGTTAGTAGTTTATTTGAAGAAATACTTTTATGCTGCTATAATAACATAGTTTGCACTTATCCTGTATTTTGCACATTGCTCTATTTTGCACAACTCTTATCTTGAATAGTTCAGATTAATGAGGTTAGGTCCTTATGAAATTCTGGAATTCATTCCGATATATATGTGTAGTCAATTGTGAAGTACCAATATTTTTATAGCATATTTCTATTTTTATATTATATATAACATGCATATTTATTATGTATATATATATATTTTTTAAAAAAAGAGAGATATATATATTTTTGTATGTTATGGGTACATTCATGCTAATCAACTGGATTATACACTAAGAAATGGCCAAATTGTGAGGTATAATATGCTTTGTGCTGATATTCCAACATATTTGTGCATCATGTTTTATTTATCATCAATGAACCGGCATTTTAAATTCAATATGTAATGAAATTGACTTGAGGTTTTGACTTAAAACTACAAGACCCAGCAGGCACATGTATATAGTATTTCTTCTATTGTTAGAACTTAGATGAGGTGAAAACATCACACCAAAAAATGCATAAAAACTAAAAGCGGACTATCTGTTTGTCAATTGAGAAAGAATACGGAGGTATTCGAAACGCGTCTGACAACACTTGTAAAATAAAAGACCTGCAAATCCACGAAAATTGGAGTCTGTATTTCGTTCCTTTGGCTTTGTTCCGGCTGGGCACTGCAGAGGGGATTCGGAGATATCTTCATATCAAATTGCGAAATATCGGGTTGGTTTCGCTTACAGACCCCCTGTCCAGGAAGCGGCTGCTGCAATCAACCTCTTTCTCGCTCGACTTCCGTTAAGGAAACTACTGCGGCGGCCCCGAGTGAAAGCGCGGAGACCAGGCTGCTGTGAACGCGGCAACTCTAGCGAGGTCGGAGGACCAGCGGGAGCGAAGCACGAACGGCGGTGAGTGTCCTAGCGCGAGTGAGACTCGGTGGGCAGGTGTGGGCAGGCTGAATCGGCTCTGACATTTGAGTGCCGAGCGTGTGATTTGAAACACTAAGTAACAACTGCATAACAGATAACATGTCAGAGGATGAAGTTCGCGCAAGAGAGGCAGCTGCAGATGATATCTACAGCAAGCTGCCTACTATGGAAAAGAGGGGAGCAGTGGCCAACACAATTAGCACTGTACAAGCGGATGACACTGCCAGGACTCTCTTAAGGAAGCTGGAAAAATGCATGAGATCCGAAGTAACAAAGTGGTGGGAAAGAAAATCACTGAGCAAATATGCGGAAGCTGGTCGAGTCCCACGGGGGGTAAGAATTTTACTTGCTCCGAGTTATGAGAATCCGGATCCTCAAATGTTAAAAGAATGGGGCACAATGAACCTAGAAGCGTCAATGAACCTAGTCCATCTATTAATTAAATATGCAGAATCTGATAGACTAAAATTACTGGATGAAATTAAGAAAATAAATGAAGAGCTGGCAAAACTAGAACCAAATGATTATATTGCAAAAACGCGCAAGGAGATCAAAGACAGGCTGCAAAAACAAGAAGAAAAAATCAAACAGCGCAAAGTATACAAATTCGCCCGTGACCTGACAGATTATGAGCAAGGCAGAATTTACACATTTGCCAAAAAATTTGATGTGGCCAAAAAACTGAAAGCAAACTCAAAAAAGACCACAGGGCAGGCAATGAGTGAACAAGCAACATGCTCAAACCAACAGGCTCCTGATACTAATAATCCCGCAAGTGAAAAGAGTGATGACAGCTCAGTTTATAGCGCCAGTGGTACCAACAGCACGGACGATGAGGATACTACTCCAAGAACCCTAAACCTCGGTGAGGAAATTGATTTTTTAGTCGAGGACAGACTAAAAACATTAAGGCCACGGAAACAACAACAGTCACAGCCATTGGTAACACAAAAACCCGAAACGCAAAAAGGAGGGAAAGGCGTAACAAAAACAAGAGGAAGAGGGAACAGAAATTTTTGGCGCAACCAACAATAACTAATGCAATGGAAAAAACAATCATCAATATGACGTCATTGAAATTGAATGAAAATGAAGAACAAATTTTAAAGTTGGGGCTATCATACTGTCCCCCAAGAAACTTCAATTTTGCACAGACTCGGATTGACATCTTCAGTTATATCAGAAAACTAAAACTGCTCAAATTCTATAAAATCAAAAATGGGCTAGCAAAAAAACAAACAGTGGAACAATCATCCTCGGGCATTAGATTAAGAGCCACTGATGTAGAAGGAATAGTGGCAGCTCAAGCACTAGAAGGAAACATCGATGAAGCAATTGAAAGTAACATGTCCACCCAAGAACACCTACAATCAGCGTCAATAACTCAATTGGGGGCAGGCAAAAGTCCTTTCAAGCCGAAATCAGTGTTTGTACCAATCATGCCTAAGGATGCAATAGATATATTCCACGACAGGATAAAAGATTTGCATCATCGAGTCAGTCATCACCCTAAAAAATTAAGTCAGAACCAACTGCAATACAATCGATTAATGACCAAACTAGGTAACAACACTGAAATCATTACAAAAGCCTCAGACAAAGGCGGTAATATAGTACTGTGGCCCAAGCAAGACTACATAAGGGAAGCCAATCGACAGTTGTCGGATACCAAGTGTTATGTGGAAACAGTTAACAAAGAATATACAAAAGCTTTGGAAACTTTGCGGAAACATCTACTCCAATGTAAAAGAGACAATATGATTTCCAAAGAGGAATATGCTTTTCTATGGAATGAGTCACCTGTTTTGCCATCAATATACTTTCTCCCCAAAACCCATAAGGAGAGAACCCCAGTCCCAGGACGCCCGATAATATCGGCGATTGAAAGTGCAAGTGAGCACCTATCACAGTACATTGATTTCTTCTTGCAAGATCTGGTCAGGGATTTACCATCATATGTTAAGGACACCGGTGACTTTCTAACAAAAATCAGCAATATCAAAGTGGGAAGACGGTATGAGAATGTTAACATTGGACATTGAATCCCTATACACTTGTATAGATCATCAAGTGGGATTAGATGCTATAAAACATTTCTTGTCCACTAGACCAATCGAATATTACGAACACAACAAAGTAATTATGAGAAGCATTGACTGGTGCTTAAACAACAATTATTTTGCATTTTCGAAAAAGATTTACAGACAATGCAGGGGCGTAGCAATGGGGTCTTGCTTCTCCCCCAGCTATGCCTGTTTAGTGGTTGGCTGGTGGGAGGAGCAGACACTCAGACAAGAACTGTCGTCAAAATATGGTAACAATATAATAATTTGGTTACGTTTTATAGACGACGTCTTTGTGTTGTGGAAGGGGACAATGAAAGTGCAAATGCTTTTCTTCAGGACATTAATGTGAACCAAATGAATCTGAATTTTACTTCAAATATGAGTTGCAATGAGGTTGATTTTTTGGACACTAAAGTCTATGTTGAAAATGGTGAGTTAAAAACAACGTTGCATAGAAAACCAACAGCCGGTAACTCTACGTTACATGCCTCTAGTGCCCACCCCAGACACTTAATTGACAGCATTCCCTATGGTGAGCTTCTCAGAATAAAACGCATATGTAGTGATGAAAAACAACAGACTTTGTGCATGCGAGAAGCTGTGGAAAGATTCCGTAGGAGAGGCTACACGGCAAAAATTCTACAAAGGGCTTTGGACAAAGCCAATAGTAGATCCAGGGAATCATTGTTACCAAACACAGAAGAAAATACTCTGCAGGAAAGTGAGGAAACTCCAAATACACCTAGGCTGATATTAACCTACAACAACCAGCATCGCGAAATTCGATCAATAATCAATCGAAATTGGGCGATAGTGCAGACAGATGCAGTCATGACACCAGAATTGCCTCAGAAATCCATAATAACTTTTCGGAGAGGCATTTCCACGAAAAGTGAAATAGCCAAAAGCATCCCAGACCTTGGTACCAAAAAGAAGAGCACTTTGTGGTTACCGGATAAACAAGGTTTTTTTAAATGCTCATCCTGTCGGGCTTGCAAATTTGGTATAACTACCAAAAAATACACTACACCTTTCAGCCCGAAGGAATTTAAAATTCAGGGATGCTATGACTGCAAGACTGAATACGCAGTCTACATTCTGACGTGTACTTGCGGGCTCAGATATGTGGGAAGTACCAAGCAGCAAGTACACGTCAGAATTCTGCAACATCTGCGTGCTATCGTGAATAACGATAGCACGTATCCTGTCGCAAGACACTTTAAGGCAGTCCACCAAAACAACCTAGCGGACTTAAAATATTTTGTCATCGGAGCAGTAAATGAGAATCCGCGTGGTGGAAATAGAGAGAAGTGCCTTAGGCAGCTGGAATCTAAATTCATTGTATAATTAGACAGTAGACAGCCTAATGGTTTAAACAATACGGAGGACTTACATCATTTCCTTTAAGAGCTTATTCATTGGTTAAGATGTCTCCGATAAGGTACTTTGAAACTTTTGTTGCTTGTTTTGAAGCCCAATAAGTTTACTGCGGCCCCAGTGCCTTTTCCATTTATCTCAATTTTGATTTTAGTCTTTCACATTATAAGTATAAATTATTTTTATCTTATAATTTTTAAAACACAAATCTTGCCAATATCAAGATTTTTTTCGTTTTTCCTTAAACAGAGCACCGAAATTATGGATTGGGAAAATATCACTGTAATTGTTAGTAGTTTATTTGAAGAAATACTTTTATGCTGCTATAATAACATAGTTTGCACTTATCCTGTATTTTGCACATTGCTCTATTTTGCACAACTCTTATCTTGAATAGTTCAGATTAATGAGGTTAGGTCCTTATGAAATTCTGGAATTCATTCCGATATATATGTGTAGTCAATTGTGAAGTACCAATATTTTTATAGCATATTTCTATTTTTATATTGTATATAACATGCATATTTATTATGTATATATATATTTTTTTAAAAGAGAGATATATATATTTTTGTATGTTATGGGTACATTCATGCTAATCAACTGGATTATACACTAAGAAATGGCCAAATTGTGAGGTATAATATGCTTTGTGCTGATATTCCAACATATTTGTGCATCATGTTTTATTTATCATCAAATAACCGGCATTTTAAATTCAATATGTAATGAAATTGACTTGAGGTTTTGACTTAAAACTACAAGACCCAGCAGGCACATGTATATAGTATTTCTTCTATTGTTAGAACTTAGATGAGGTGAAAACATCACACCAAAAAATGCATAAAAACTAAAAGCGGACTATCTGTTTGTCAATTGAGAAAGAATACGGAGGTATTCGAAACGCGTCTGACAAAACTTGTAAAATAAAAGACCTGCAAATCCACAAAAATTGGAGTCTGTATTTCGTTCCTTTGGCTTTGTTCCGGCTGGGCACTGCAGAGGAGATTCGGAGATATCTTCATATCAAATTGCGAAATATCGGGTTGGTTTCGCTTACAGACCCCCTGTCCAGGAGGCGGCTGCTGCATTCAACCTCTTTCTCGCTCGACTTCCGTTAAGGAAACTACTGCGGCGGCCCCTGAGTGAAAGCGCGGAGACCAGGCTGCTGTGAACGCGGCAACTCTAGCGAGGTCGGAGGACCAGCGGGAGCGAAGCACGAACGGTGGTGAGTGTCCTAGCGCGAGTGAGACTCGGTGGGCAGGTGGGGGCAGGCTGAATCGGCTCTGACATTTGAGTGCCGAGCGTGTGATTTGAAACACTAAGTAACAACTGCATAACAGATAACATGTCAGAGGATGAAGTTCGCGCAAGAGAGGCAGCTGCAGATGATATCTACAGCAAGCTGCCTACTATGGAAAAGAGGGGAGCAGTGGCCAACACAATTAGCACTGTAGAAGCGGATGACACTGCCAGGACTCTCTTAAGGAAGCTGGAAAAATGCATGATATCCGAAGTAACAAAGTGGTGGGAAAGAAAATCACTGAGCAAATATGCGGAAGCTGGTCGAGTCCCACGGGGGTTAAGAATTTTACTTGCTCCGAGTTATGAGAATCCGGATCCTCAAATGTTAAAAGAATGGGGCACAATGAACCTAGAAGCGTCAATGAACCTAGTCCATCTATTAAATAAATATGCAGAATCTGATAGACTAAAATTACTGGATGAAATTAAGAAAATAAATGAAGAGCTGGCAAAACTAGAACCAAATGATTATATTGCAAAAACGCGCAAGGAGATCAAAGACAGGCTGCAAAAACAAGAAGAAAAAATCAAACAGCGCAAAGTATACAAATTCGCCCGTGACCTGGCAGATTATGAGCAAGGCAGAATTTACACATTTGCCAAAAAATTTGATGTGGCCAAAAAACTGAAAGCAAACTCAAAAAAGACCACAGGGCAGGCAATGAGTGAACAAGCAACATGCTCAAACCAACAGGCTCCTGATACTAATAATCCCGCAAGTGAACAGAGTGATGACAGTTCAGTTTATAGCGCCAGTGGTACCAACAGCACGGACGATGAGGATACTACTCCAAGAACCCTAAACCTCGGTGAGGAAATTGATTTTTTAGTCGAGGACAGACTAAAAACATTAAGGCCACGGAAACAACAACAGTCACAGCCATTGGTAACACAAAAACCCGAAACGCAAAAAGGAGGGAAAGGCGTAACAAAAACAAGAGGAAGAGGGAAAATAAATTTTTGGCGCAACCAACAATAACTAATGCAATGGACAAAACAATCATCAATATGACGTCATGAAATTGAATGAAAATGAAGAACAAATTTTAAAGTTGGGGCTATCATACTGTCCCCCAAGAAACTTCAATTTTGCACAGACTCGGATTGACATCTTCAGTTATATCAGAAAACTAAAACTGCTCAAATTCTATAAAATCAAAAATGGGCTAGCAAAAAAACAAACAGTGGAACAATCATCCTCGGGCATTAGATTAAGAGCCACTGATGTAGAAGGAATAGTGGCAGCTCAAGCACTAGAAGGAAACATCGATGAAGCAATTGAAAGTAACATGTCCACCCAAGAACACCTACAATCAGCGTCAATAACTCAATTGGGGGCAGGCAAAAGTCCTTTCAAGCCGAAATCAGTGTTTGTACCAATCATGCCTAAGGATGCCATAGATATATTCCACAACAGGGTAACAGAAGACATAAAAGATTTGCATCATCGAGTCAGTCATCACCCTAAAAAATTAAGTCAGAACCAACTGCAATACAATCGATTAATGACCAAACTAGGTAACAACACTGAAATCATTATAAAAGCCTCAGACAAAGGCGGTAATATAGTACTGTGGCCCAAGCAAGACTACATAAGGGAAGCCAATCGACAGTTGTCGGATACCAAGTGTTATGTGGAAACAAATAACAAAGAATATACAAAAGCTTTGGAAACTTTGCGGAAACATCTACTCCAATGTAAAAGAGACAATATGATTTCCAAAGAGGAATATGCTTTTCTATGGAATGAGTCACCTGTTTTGCCATCAATATACTTTCTCCCCAAAACCCATAAGGAGAGAACCCCAGTCCCAGGACGCCCGATAATATCGGCGATTGAAAGTGCAAGTGAGCACCTATCACAGTACATTGATTTCTTCTTGCAAGATCTGGTCAGGGATTTACCATCATATGTTAAGGTCACCGGTGACTTTCTAACAAAAATCAGCAATATCAAAGTGGGAAGACGGTATGAGACTGTTAACATTGGACATTGAATCCCTATACACTTGTATAGATCATCAAGTGGGATTAGATGCTATTAAACATTTCTTGTCCACTAGACCAATCGAATATTACGAACACAACAAAGTATTTATGAGAAGCATTGACTGGTGCTTAAACAACAATTATTTTGCATTTTCGAAAAAGATTTACAGACAATGCAGGGGCGTAGCAATGGGGTCTTGCTTCTACCCCAGCTATGCCTGTTTAGTGGTTGGCTGGTGGGAGGAGCAGACACTCAGACAAGAACTGTCGTCAAAATATGGTAACAATATAATAATTTGGTTACGTTTTATAGACGACGTCTTTGTGTTGTGGAAGGGGACAATGAAAGTGCAAATGCTTTTCTTCAGGACATTAATGTGAAGCAAATGAATCTGAATTTTACTTCAAATATGATTTGCAATGAGGTTGATTTTTTGGACACAAAAGTCTATGTTGAAAATGGTGAGTTAAAAACAACGTTGCATAGAAAACCAACAGCCTCTAGTGCCCACCCCAGACACTTAATTGACAGCATTCCCTATGGTGAGCTTCTCAGAATAAAACGCATATGTAGTGATGAAAAACAACAGACTTTGTACATGCGAGAAGCTGTGGAAAGATTCCGTAGGAGAGGCTACACGGCAGAAATTCTACAAAGGGCTTTGGACAAAGCCAATAGTAGATCCAGGGAATCATTGTTACCAAACACAGAAGAAAATACTCTGCAGGAAAGTGAGGAAACTCCAAATACACCCAGGCTGATATTAACCTACAACAACCAGCATCGCGAAATTCGATCAATAATCAATCGAAATTTGGTGATAGTGCAGACAGATGCAGTCATGACACCAGAATTGCCTCAGAAACCCATAATAACTTTTCGGAGAGGCATTTCCATGAAAAGTGAAATAGCCAAAAGCATCCCAGACCTTGGTACCAAAAAGAAGAGCACTTTTTGGTTACCGGATAAACAAGGTTTTTTTAAATGCTCATCCTGTCGGGCTTGCAAATTTGGTATAACTACCAAAAAATACACTACACCTTTCAGCCCGAAGGAATTTAAAATTCAGGGATGCTATGACTGCAAGACTGAATACGCAGTCTACATTCTGACGTGTACTTGCGGGCTCAGATATGTGGGAAGTACCAAGCAGCAGGTACACGTCAGAATTCTGCAACATCTGCGTGCTATCGTGAATAACGATAGCACGTATCCTGTCGCAAGACACTTTAAGGCAGTCCACCAAAACAACCTAGCGGACTTAAAATATTTTGTCATCGGAGCAGTAAATGAGAATCCGCGTGGTGGAAATAGAGAGAAGTGCCTTAGGCAGCTGGAATCTAAATTCATTGTATAATTAGACAGTAGACAGCCTAATGGTTTAAACAATACGGAGGACTTACATCATTTCCTTTAAGAGCTTATTCATTGGTTAAGATGTCTCCGATAAGGTACTTTGAAACTTTTGTTGCTTGTTTTGAAGCCCAATAAGTTTACTGCGGCCCCAGTGCCTTTTCCATTTATCTCAATTTTGATTTTAGTCTTTCACATTATAAGTATAAATTATTTTTGTCTTATAATTTTTAAAACACAAATCATGCCAATATCAAGATTTTTTTCGTTTTTCTTTAAACAGAGCACCGAAATTATGGATTGGGAAAATATCACTGTAATTGTTAGCAGCTTATTTGAAGAAATACTTTTATGCTGCTATAATAACATAGTTTGCACTTATCCTGTATTTTGCACATTGCTCTATTTTGCACAACTCTTATCTTGAATAGTTCAGATTAATGAGGTTAGGTCCTTATGAAATTCTGGAATTTATTCCGATATATATGTGTAGTCAATTGTGAAGTACCAATATTTTCATAGCATATTTCTATTTTTATATTGTATATAACATGCATATTTATTATGTATATATATATTTTTTTTTAAAAGAGAGATATATATATTTTTGTATGTTATGGGTACATTCATGCTAATCAACTGGATTATACACTAAGAAATGGCCAAATTGTGAAGTATAATATGCTTTGTGCTGATATTCCAACACATTTGTGCATCATGTTTTATTTATCATCAATGAACCGGCATTTTAAATTCAATATGTAATGAAATTGACTTGAGGTTTTGACTTAAAACTACAAGACCCAGCAGGCACATGTATATAGTATTTCTTCTATTTTTAGCACTTAGATGAGGTGAAAACATCACACCAAAAAATGCATAAAAACTAAAAGCGGACTATCTGTTTGTCAATTGAGAAAGAATACGGAGGTATTCGAAACGCGTCTGACAACACTTGTAAAATAAAAGACCTGCAAATCCATGAAAATTGGAGTCTGTATTTCGTTCCTTTGGCTTCATTCCGGCTGGGCACTGCAGAGGGGATTCGGAGATATCTTCATATCAAATTGCGAAATATCGGGTTGGTTTCACTTACAGACCCCCTGTCCAGGAAGCGGCTGCTGCAATCAACCTCTTTCTCGCTCGACTTCCGTTAAGGAAACTACTGCGGCGGCCCCGAGTGAAAGCGCGGAGACCAGGCTGCTGTGAACGCGGCAACTCTAGCGAGGTCGGAGGACCAGCGGGAGCGAAGCACGAACGGCGGTGAGTGTCCTAGCGCGAGTGAGACTCGGTGGGCTGGTGTGGGCAGGCTGAATCGGCTCTGACATTTGAGTGCCGAGCGTGTGATTTGAAACACTAAGTAACAACTGCATAACAGATAACATGTCAGAGGATGAAGTTCGCGCAAGAGAGGCAGCTGCAGATGATATCTACAGCAAGCTGCCTACTATGGAAAAGAGGGGAGCAGTGGCCAACACAATTAGCACTGTACAAGCGGATGACACTGCCAGGACTCTCTTGAGGAAGCTGAAAAAATGCATGAGATCCGAAGTAACAAAGTGGTGGGAAAGAAAATCACTGAGCAAATATGCGGAAGCTGGTCGAGTCCCACGGGGGTTAAGAATTTTACTTGCTCCGAGTTATGAGAATCCGGATCCTCAAATGTTAAAAGAATGGGGCACAATGAACCTAGAAGCGTCAATGAACCTAGTCCATCTATTAATTAAATATGCAGAATCTGATAGACTAAAATTACTGGATGAAATTAAGAAAATAAATGAAGAGCTGGCAAAACTAGAACCAAATGATTATATTGCAAAAACGCGCAAGGAGATCAAAGACAGGCTGCAAAAACAAGAAGAAAAAATCAAACAGCGCAAAGTATACAAATTCGCCCGTGACCTGGCAGATTATGAGCAAGGCAGAATTTACACATTTGCCAAAAAATTTGATGTGGCCAAAAAACTGAAAGCAAACTCAAAAAAGACCACAGGGCAGGCAATGAGTGAACAAGCAACATGCTCAAACCAACAGGCTCCTGATACTAATAATCCCGCAAGTGAACAGAGTGATGACAGTTCAGTTTATAGCGCCAGTGGTACCAACAGCACAGACGATGAGGATACTACTCCAAGAACCCTAAACCTCGGTGAGGAAATTGATTCTTTAGTCGAGGACAGACTAAAAACATTAAGGCCACGGAAACAACAACAGTCACAGCCATGGTAACACAAAAACCCGAAACACAAAAAGGAGGGAAAGGCGTAACAAAAACAAGAGGAAGAGGGAAAATAAATTTTTGCCGCAACCAACAATAACTAATGCAATGGACAAAACAATCATCAATATGACGTCATTGAAATTGAATGAAAATGAACAACAAATTTTAAAGTTGGGGCTATCATACTGTCCCCCAAGAAACTTTAATTTTGCACAGACTCGGATTGACATCTTCAGTTATATCAGAAAACTAAAACTGCTCAAATTCTATAAAATCAAAAATGGGCTAGGAAAAAAACAAACAGTGGAACAATCATCCTCGGGCATTAGATTAAGAGCCACTGATGTAGAAGGAATAGTGGCAGCTCAAGCACTAGAAGGAAACATCGATGAAGCAATTGAAAGTAACATGTCCACCCAAGAACACCTACAATCAGCGTCAATAACTCAATTGGGGGCAGGCAAAAGTCCTTTCAAGCCGAAATCAGTGTTTGTACCAATCATGCCTAAGGATGCCATAGATATATTCCACGACAGGGTAACAGAAGACATAAAAGATTTGCATCATCGAGTCAGTCATCACCCTAAAAAATTAAGTCAGAACCAACTGCAATACAATCGATTAATGACCAAACTAGGTAACAACACTGAAATCATTATAAAAGCCTCAGACAAAGGCGGTAATATAGTACTGTGGCCCAAGCAAGACTACATAAGGGAAGCCAATCGACAGTTGTCGGATACCAAGTGTTATGTGGAAACAAATAACAAAGAATATACAAAAGCTTTGGAAACTTTGCGGAAACATCTACTCCAATGTAAAAGAGACAATATGATTTCCAAAGAGGAATATGCTTTTCTATGGAATGAGTCACCTGTTTTGCCATCAATATACTTTCTCCCCAAAACCCATAAGGAGAGAACCCCAGTCCCAGGACGCCCGATAATATCGGCGATTGAAAGTGCAAGTGAGCACCTATCACAGTACATTGATTTCTTCTTGCAAGATCTGGTCAGGGATTTACCATCATATGTTAAGGTCACCGGTGACTTTCTAACAAAAATCAGCAATATCAAAGTGGGAAGACGGTATGAGACTGTTAACATTGGACATTGAATCCCTATACACTTGTATAGATCATCAAGTGGGATTAGATGCTATTAAACATTTCTTGTCCACTAGACCAATCGAATATTACGAACACAACAAAGTATTTATGAGAAGCATTGACTGGTGCTTAAACAACAATTATTTTGCATTTTCGAAAAAGATTTACAGACAATGCAGGGGCGTAGCAATGGGGTCTTGCTTCTCCCCCAGCTATGCCTGTTTAGTGGTTGGCTGGTGGGAGGAGCAGACACTCAGACAAGAACTGTCGTCAAAATATGGTAACAATATAATAATTTGGTTACGTTTTATAGACGACGTCTTTGTGTTGTGGAAGGGGACAATGAAAGTGCAAATGCTTTTCTTCAGGACATTAATGTGAAGCAAATGAATCTGAATTTTACTTCAAATATGAGTTGCAATGAGGTTGATTTTTTGGACACAAAAGTCTATGTTGAAAATGGTGAGTTAAAAACAACGTTGCATAGAAAACCAACAGCCTCTAGTGCCCACCCCAGACACTTAATTGACAGCATTCCCTATGGTGAGCTTCTCAGAATAAAACGCATATGTAGTGATGAAAAACAACAGACTTTGTACATGCGAGAAGCTGTGGAAAGATTCCGTAGGAGAGGCTACACGGCAGAAATTCTACAAAGGGCTTTGGACAAAGCCAATAGTAGATCCAGGGAATCATTGTTACCAAACACAGAAGAAAATACTCTGCAGGAAAGTGAGGAAACTCCAAATACACCCAGGCTGATATTAACCTACAACAACCAGCATCGCGAAATTCGATCGATAATCAATCGAAATTTGGTGATAGTGCAGACAGATGCAGTCATGACACCAGAATTGCCTCAGAAACCCATAATAACTTTTCGGAGAGGCATTTCCATGAAAAGTGAAATAGCCAAAAGCATCCCAGACCTTGGTACCAAAAAGAAGAGCACTTTTTGGTTACCGGATAAACAAGGTTTTTTTAAATGCTCATCCTGTCGGGCTTGCAAATTTGGTATAACTACCAAAAAATACACTACACCTTTCAGCCCGAAGGAATTTAAAATTCAGGGATGCTATGACTGCAAGACTGAATACGCAGTCTACATTCTGACGTGTACTTGCGGGCTCAGATATGTGGGAAGTACCAAGCAGCAGGTACACGTCAGAATTCTGCAACATCTGCGTGCTATCGTGAATAACGATAGCACGTATCCTGTCGCAAGACACTTTAAGGCAGTCCACCAAAACAACCTAGCGGACTTAAAATATTTTGTCATCGGAGCAGTAAATGAGAATCCGCGTGGTGGAAATAGAGAGAAGTGCCTTAGGCAGCTGGAATCTAAATTCATTGTATAATTAGACAGTAGACAGCCTAATGGTTTAAACAATACGGAGGACTTACATCATTTCCTTTAAGAGCTTATTCATTGGTTAAGATGTCTCCGATAAGGTACTTTGAAACTTTTGTTGCTTGTTTTGAAGCCCAATAAGTTTACTGCGGCCCCAGTGCCTTTTCCATTTATCTCAATTTTGATTTTAGTCTTTCACATTATAAGTATAAATTATTTTTATCTTATAATTTTTAAAACACAAATCATGCCAATATCAAGATTTTTTTCGTTTTTCTTTAAACAGAGCACCGAAATTATGGATTGGGAAAATATCACTGTAATTGTTAGCAGCTTATTTGAAGAAATACTTTTATGCTGCTATAATAACATAGTTTGCACTTATCCTGTATTTTGCACATTGCTCTATTTTGCACAACTCTTATCTTGAATAGTTCAGATTAATGAGGTTAGGTCCTTATGAAATTCTGGAATTTATTCCGATATATATGTGTAGTCAATTGTGAAGTACCAATATTTTCATAGCATATTTCTATTTTTATATTGTATATAACATGCATATTTATTATGTATATATATATATTTTTTTAAAAGAGAGATATATATATTTTTGTATGTTATGGGTACATTCATGCTAATCAACTGGATTATACACTAAGAAATGGCCAAATTGTGAAGTATAATATGCTTTGTGCTGATATTCCAACACATTTGTGCATCATGTTTTATTTATCATCAATGAACCGGCATTTTAAATTCAATATGTAATGAAATTGACTTGAGGTTTTGACTTAAAACTACAAGACCCAGCAGGCACATGTATATAGTATTTCTTCTATTTTTAGCACTTAGATGAGGTGAAAACATCACACCAAAAAATGCATAAAAACTAAAAGCGGACTATCTGTTTGTCAATTGAGAAAGAATACGGAGGTATTCGAAACGCGTCTGACAACACTTGTAAAATAAAAGACCTGCAAATCCATGAAAATTGGAGTCTGTATTTCGTTCCTTTGGCTTCATTCCGGCTGGGCACTGCAGAGGGGATTCGGAGATATCTTCATATCAAATTGCGAAATATCGGGTTGGTTTCACTTACAGACCCCCTGTCCAGGAAGCGGCTGCTGCAATCAACCTCTTTCTCGCTCGACTTCCGTTAAGGAAACTACTGCGGCGGCCCCGAGTGAAAGCGCGGAGACCAGGCTGCTGTGAACGCGGCAACTCTAGCGAGGTCGGAGGACCAGCGGGAGCGAAGCACGAACGGCGGTGAGTGTCCTAGCGCGAGTGAGACTCGGTGGGCAGGTGTGGGCAGGCTGAATCGGCTCTGACATTTGAGTGCCGAGCGTGTGATTTGAAACACTAAGTAACAACTGCATAACAGATAACATGTCAGAGGATGAAGTTCGCGCAAGAGAGGCAGCTGCAGATGATATCTACAGCAAGCTGCCTACTATGGAAAAGAGGGGAGCAGTGGCCAACACAATTAGCACTGTACAAGCGGATGACACTGCCAGGACTCTCTTGAGGAAGCTGAAAAAATGCATGAGATCCGAAGTAACAAAGTGGTGGGAAAGAAAATCACTGAGCAAATATGCGGAAGCTGGTCGAGTCCCACGGGGGTTAAGAATTTTACTTGCTCCGAGTTATGAGAATCCGGATCCTCAAATGTTAAAAGAATGGGGCACAATGAACCTAGAAGCGTCAATGAACCTAGTCCATCTATTAATTAAATATGCAGAATCTGATAGACTAAAATTACTGGATGAAATTAAGAAAATAAATGAAGAGCTGGCAAAACTAGAACCAAATGATTATATTGCAAAAACGCGCAAGGAGATCAAAGACAGGCTGCAAAAACAAGAAGAAAAAATCAAACAGCGCAAAGTATACAAATTCGCCCGTGACCTGGCAGATTATGAGCAAGGCAGAATTTACACATTTGCCAAAAAATTTGATTTGGCCAAAAAACTGAAAGCAAACTCAAAAAAGACCACAGGGCAGGCAATGAGTGAACAAGCAACATGCTCAAACCAACAGGCTCCTGATACTAATAATCCCGCAAGTGAACAGAGTGATGACAGTTCAGTTTATAGCGCCAGTGGTACCAACAGCACAGACGATGAGGATACTACTCCAAGAACCCTAAACCTCGGTGAGGAAATTGATTCTTTAGTCGAGGACAGACTAAAAACATTAAGGCCACGGAAACAACAACAGTCACAGCCATTGGTAACACAAAAACCCGAAACGCAAAAAGGAGGGAAAGGCGTAACAAAAACAAGAGGAAGAGGGAAAATAAATTTTTGCCGCAACCAACAATAACTAATGCAATGGACAAAACAATCATCAATATGACGTCATTGAAATTGAATGAAAATGAAGAACAAATTTTAAAGTTGGGGCTATCATACTGTCCCCCAAGAAACTTCAATTTTGCACAGACTCGGATTGACATCTTCAGTTATATCAGAAAACTAAAACTGCTCAAATTCTATAAAATCAAAAATGGGCTAGGAAAAAAACAAACAGTGGAACAATCATCCTCGGGCATTAGATTAAGAGCCACTGATGTAGAAGGAATAGTGGCAGCTCAAGCACTAGAAGGAAACATCGATGAAGCAATTGAAAGTAACATGTCCACCCAAGAACACCTACAATCAGCGTCAATAACTCAATTGGGGGCAGGCAAAAGTCCTTTCAAGCCGAAATCAGTGTTTGTACCAATCATGCCTAAGGATGCCATAGATATATTCCACGACAGGGTAACAGAAGACATAAAAGATTTGCATCATCGAGTCAGTCATCACCCTAAAAAATTAAGTCAGAACCAACTGCAATACAATCGATTAATGAACAAACTAGGTAACAACACTGAAATCATTATAAAAGCCTCAGACAAAGGCGGTAATATAGTACTGTGGCCCAAGCAAGACTACATAAGGGAAGCCAATCGACAGTTGTCGGATACCAAGTGTTATGTGGAAACAAATAACAAAGAATATACAAAAGCTTTGGAAACTTTGCGGAAACATCTACTCCAATGTAAAAGAGACAATATGATTTCCAAAGAGGAATATGCTTTTCTATGGAATGAGTCACCTGTTTTGCCATCAATATACTTTCTCCCCAAAACCCATAAGGAGAGAACCCCAGTCCCAGGACGCCCGATAATATCGGCGATTGAAAGTGCAAGTGAGCACCTATCACAGTACATTGATTTCTTCTTGCAAGATCTGGTCAGGGATTTACCATCATATGTTAAGGACACCGGTGACTTTCTAAGAAAAATCAGCAATATCAAAGTGGGAAGACGGTATGAGAATGTTAACATTGGACATTGAATCCCTATACACTTGTATAGATCATCAAGTGGGATTAGATGCTATTAAACATTTCTTGTCCACTAGACCAATCGAATATTACGAACACAACAAAGTAATTATGAGAAGCATTGACTGGTGCTTAAACAACAATTATTTTGCATTTTCGAAAAAGATTTACAGACAATGCAGGGGCGTAGCAATGGGGTCTTGCTTCTCCCCCAGCTATGCCTGTTTAGTGGTTGGCTGGTGGGAGGAGCAGACACTCAGACAAGAACTGTCGTCAAAATATAGTAACAATATAATAATTTGGTTACGTTTTATAGACGACGTCTTTGCGTTGTGGAAAGGGGACAATGAAAGTGCAAATGCTTTTCTTCAGGACAATAATGTGAACCAAATGAATCTGAATTTTACTTCAAATATGAGTTGCAATGAGGTTGATTTTTTGGACACAAAAGTCTATGTTGAAAATGGTGAGTTAAAAACAACGTTGCATAGAAAACCAACAGCCGGTAACTCTACGTTACATGCCTCTAGTGCCCACCCCAGACACTTAATTGACAGCATTCCCTATGGTGAGCTTCTCAGAATAAAACGCATATGTAGTGATGAAAAACAACAGACTTTGTACATGCGAGAAGCTGTGGAAAGATTCCGTAGGAGAGGCTACACGGCAGAAATTCTACAAAGGGCTTTGGACAAAGCCAATAGTAGATCCAGGGAATCATTGTTACCAAACACAGAAGAAAATACTCTGCAGGAAAGTGAGGAAACTCCAAATACACCCAGGCTGATATTAACCTACAACAACCAGCATCGCGAAATTCGATCAATAATCAATCGAAATTTGGTGATAGTGCAGACAGATGCAGTCATGACACCAGAATTGCCTCAGAAACCCATAATAACTTTTCGGAGAGGCCTTTCCATGAAAAGTGAAATAGCCAAAAGCATCCCAGACCTTGGTACCAAAAAGAAGAGCACTTTTTGGTTACCGGATAAACAAGGTTTTTTTAAATGCTCATCCTGTCGGGCTTGCAAATTTGGTATAACTACCAAAAAATACACTACACCTTTCAGCCCGAAGGAATTTAAAATTCAGGGATGCTATGACTGCAAGACTGAATACGCAGTCTACATTCTGACGTGTACTTGCGGGCTCAGATATGTGGGAAGTACCAAGCAGCAGGTACACGTCAGAATTCTGCAACATCTGCGTGCTATCGTGAATAACGATAGCACGTATCCTGTCGCAAGACACTTTAAGGCAGTCCACCAAAACAACCTAGCGGACTTAAATTATTTTGTCATCGGAGCAGTAAATGAGAATCCGCGTGGTGGAAATAGAGAGAAGTGCCTTAGGCAGCTGGAATCTAAATTCATTGTATAATTAGACAGTAGACAGCCTAATGGTTTAAACAATACGGAGGACTTACATCATTTCCTTTAAGAGCTTATTCATTGGTTAAGATGTCTCCGATAAGGTACTTTGAAACTTTTGTTGCTTGTTTTGAAGCCCAATAAGTTTACTGCGGCCCCAGTGCCTTTTCCATTTATCTCAATTTAGATTTTAGTCTTTCACATTATAAGTATAAATTATTTTTATCTTATAATTTTTAAAACACAAATCATGCCAATATCAAGATTTTTTTCGTTTTTCTTTAAACAGAGCACCGAAATTATGGATTGGGAAAATATCACTGTAATTGTTAGCAGCTTATTTGAAGAAATACTTTTATGCTGCTATAATAACATAGTTTGCACTTATCCTGTATTTTGCACATTGCTCTATTTTGCACAACTCTTATCTTGAATAGTTCAGATTAATGAGGTTAGGTCCTTATGAAATTCTGGAATTTATTCCGATATATATGTGTAGTCAATTGTGAAGTACCAATATTTTTATAGCATATTTCTATTTTTATATTGTATATAACATGCATATTTATTATGTATATATATATTTTTTTTTAAAAGAGAGATATATATATTTTTGTATGTTATGGGTACATTCATGCTAATCAACTGGATTATACACTAAGAAATGGCCAAATTGTGAAGTATAATATGCTTTGTGCTGATATTCCAACACATTTGTGCATCATGTTTTATTTATCATCAATGAACCGGCATTTTAAATTCAATATGTAATGAAATTGACTTGAGGTTTTGACTTAAAACTACAAGACCCAGCAGGCACATGTATATAGTATTTCTTCTATTGTTAGAACTTAGATGAGGTGAAAACATCACACCAAAAAATGCATAAAAACTAAAAGCGGACTATCTGTTTGTCAATTGAGAAAGAATACGGAGGTATTCGAAATGCGTCTGACAACACTTGTAAAATAAAAGACCTGCAAATCCATGAAAATTGGAGTCTGTATTTCGTTCCTTTGGCTTCATTCCGGCTGGGCACTGCAGAGGGGATTCGGAGATATCTTCATATCAAATTGCGAAATATCGGGTTGGTTTCGCTTACAGACCCCCTGTCCAGGAAGCGGCTGCTGCAATCAACCTCTTTCTCGCTCGACTTCCGTTAAGGAAACTACTGCGGCGGCCCCGAGTGAAAGCGCGGAGACCAGGCTGCTGTGAACGCGGCAACTCTAGCGAGGTCGGAGGACCAGCGGGAGCGAAGCACGAACGGCGGTGAGTGTCCTAGCGCGAGTGAGACTCGGTGGGCAGGTGTGGGCAGGCTGAATCGGCTCTGACATTTGAGTGCCGAGCGTGTGATTTGAAACACTAAGTAACAACTGCATAACAGATAACATGTCAGAGGATGAAGTTCGCGCAAGAGAGGCAGCTGCAGATGATATCTACAGCAAGCTGCCTACTATGGAAAAGAGGGGAGCAGTGGCCAACACAATTAGCACTGTACAAGCGGATGACACTGCCAGGACTCTCTTGAGGAAGCTGAAAAAATGCATGAGATCCGAAGTAACAAAGTGGTGGGAAAGAAAATCACTGAGCAAATATGCGGAAGCTGGTCGAGTCCCACGGGGGTTAAGAATTTTACTTGCTCCGAGTTATGAGAATCCGGATCCTCAAATGTTAAAAGAATGGGGCACAATGAACCTAGAAGCGTCAATGAACCTAGTCCATCTATTAATTAAATATGCAGAATCTGATAGACTAAAATTACTGGATGAAATTAAGAAAATAAATGAAGAGCTGGCAAAACTAGAACCAAATGATTATATTGCAAAAACGCGCAAGGAGATCAAAGACAGGCTGCAAAAACAAGAAGAAAAAATCAAACAGCGCAAAGTATACAAATTCGCCCGTGACCTGGCAGATTATGTGCAAGGCAGAATTTACACATTTGCCAAAAAATTTGATGTGGCCAAAAAACTGAAAGCAAACTCAAAAAAGACCACAGGGCAGGCAATGAGTGAACAAGCAACATGCTCAAACCAACAGGCTCCTGATACTAATAATCCCGCAAGTGAACAGAGTGATGACAGTTCAGTTTATAGCGCCAGTGGTACCAACAGCACGGACGATGAGGATACTACTCCAAGAACCCTAAACCTCGGTGAGGAAATTGATTCTTTAGTCGAGGACAGACTAAAAACATTAAGGCCACGGAAACAACAACAGTCACAGCCATTGGTAACACAAAAACCCGAAACGCAAAAAGGAGGGAAAGGTGTAACAAAAACAAGAGGAAGAGGGAAAAGAAATTTTTGGCGCAACCAACAATAACTAATGCAATGGACAAAACAATCATCAATATGACGTCATTGAAATTGAATGAAAATGAAGAACAAATTTTAAAGTTGGGGCTATCATACTGTCCCCCAAGAAACTTCAATTTTGCACAGACTCGGATTGACATCTTCAGTTATATCAGAAAACTAAAACTGCTCAAATTCTATAAAATCAAAAATGGGCTAGCAAAAAAACAAACAGTGGAACAATCATCCTCGGGCATTAGATTAAGAGCCACTGATGTAGAAGGAATAGTGGCAGCTCAAGCACTAGAAGGAAACATCGATGAAGCAATTGAAAGTAACATGTCCACCCAAGAACACCTACAATCAGCGTCAATAACTCAATTGGGGGCAGGCAAAAGTCCTTTCAAGCCGAAATCAGTGTTTGTACCAATCATGCCTAAGGATGCCATAGATATATTCCACGACAGGGTAACAGAAGACATAAAAGATTTGCATCATCGAGTCAGTCATCACCCTAAAAAATTAAGTCAGAACCAACTGCAATACAATCGATTAATGACCAAACTAGGTAACAACACTGAAATCATTATAAAAGCCTCAGACAAAGGCGGTAATATAGTACTGTGGCCCAAGCAAGACTACATAAGGGAAGCCAATCGACAGTTGTCGGATACCAAGTGTTATGTGGAAACAAATAACAAAGAATATACAAAAGCTTTGGAAACTTTGCAGAAACATCTACTCCAATGTAAAAGAGACAATATGATTTCCAAAGAGGAATATGCTTTTCTATGGAATGAGTCACCTGTTTTGCCATCAATATACTTTCTCCCCAAAACCCATAAGGAGAGAACCCCAGTCCCAGGATGCCCGATAATATCGGCGATTGAAAGTGCAAGTGAGCACCTATCACAGTACATTGATTTCTTCTTGCAAGATCTGGTCAGGGATTTACCATCATATGTTAAGGACACCGGTGACTTTCTAAGAAAAATCAGCAATATCAAAGTGGGAAGACGGTATGAGAATGTTAACATTGGACATTGAATCCTTATACACTTGAATGGATCATCAAGTGGGATTAGATGCTATTAAACATTTCTTGTCCACTAGACCAATCGAATATTACGAACACAACAAAGTAATTATGAGAAGCATTGACTGGTGCTTAAACAACAATTATTTTGCATTTTCGAAAAAGATTTACAGACAATGCAGGGGCGTAGCGATGGGGTCTTGCTTCTCCCCCAGCTATGCCTGTTTAGTGGTTGGCTGGTGGGAGGAGCAGACACTCAGACAAGAACTGTCGTCAAAATATGGTAACAATATAATAATTTGGTTACTTTTTATAGACGACGTCTTTGTGTGGTGGAAAGGGGACAATGAAAGTGCAAATGCTTTTCTTCAGGACATTAATGTGAACCAAATGAATCTGAATTTTACTTCAAATATGAGTTGCAATGAGGTTGATTTTTTGGACACAAAAGTCTATGTTGAAAATGGTGAGTTAAAAACAACGTTGCATAGAAAACCAACAGCCGGTAACTCTACGTTACATGCCTCTAGTGCCCACCCCAGACACTTAATTGACAGCATTCCCTATGGTGAGCTTCTCAGAATAAAACGCATATGTAGTGATGAAAACCAACAGACTTTGTGCATGCGAGAAGCTGTGGAAAGATTCCGTAGGAGAGGCTACACGGCAAAAATTCTACAAAGGGCTTTGGACAAAGCCAATAGTAGATCCAGGGAATCATTGTTACCAAACACAGAAGAAAATACTCTGCAGGAAAGTGAGGAAACTCCAAATACACCCAGGCTGATATTAACCTACAACAACCAGCATCGCGAAATTCGATCAATAATCAATCAAAATTTGGTGATAGTGCAGACAGATGCAGTCATGACACCAGAATTGCCTCAGAAATCCATAATAACTTTTCGGAGAGGCATTTCCACGAAAAGTGAAATAGCCAAAAGCATCCCAGACCTTGGTACCAAAAAGAAGAGCACTTTTTGGTTACCGGATAAACAAGGTTTTTTTAAATGCTCATCCTGTCGGGCTTGCAAATTTGGTATAACTACCAAAAAATACACTACACCTTTCAGCCCGAAGGAATTTAAAATTCAGGGATGCTATGACTGCAAGACTGAATACGCAGTCTACATTCTGACGTGTACTTGCGGGCTCAGATATGTGGGAAGTACCAAGCAGCAAGTACACGTCAGAATTCTGCAACATCTGCGTGCTATCGGGAATAACGATAGCACGTATCCTGTCGCAAGACACTTTAAGGCAGTCCACCAAAACAACCTAGCGGACTTAAAATATTTTGTCATCGGAGCAGTAAATGAGAATCAGCGTGGTGGAAATAGAGAGAAGTGCCTTAGGCAGCTGGAATCTAAATTCATTGTATAATTAGACAGTAGACAGCCTAATGGTTTAAACAATACGGAGGACTTACATCATTTCCATTAAGAGCTTATTCATTGGTTAAGATGTCTCCGATAAGGTACTTTGAAACTTTTGTTGCTTGTTTTGAAGCCCAATAAGTTTACTACGGCCCCAGTGCCTTTTCCATTTATCTCAATTTTGATTTTAGTCTTTCACATTATAAGTATAAATTATTTTTATCTTATAATTTTTAAAACACAAATCTTGCCAATATCAAGATTTTTTTCGTTTTTCCTTAAACAGAGCACCGAAATTATGGATTGGGAAAATATCACTGTAATTGTTAGCAGTTTATTTGAAGAAATACTTTTATGCTGCTATAATAACATAGTTTGCACTTATCCTGTATTTTGCACATTGCTCTATTTTGCACAACTCTTATCTTGAATAGTTCAGATTAATGAGGTTAGGTCCTTATGAAATTCTGGAATTCATTCCGATATATATGTGTAGTCAATTGTGAAGTACCAATATTTTTATAGCATATTTCTATTTTTATATTGTATATAACATGCATATTTATTATGTATATATATATTTTTTTAAAAGAGAGATATATATATTTTTGTATGTTATGGGTACATTCATGCTAATCAACTGGATTATACACTAAGAAATGGCAAAATTGTGAAGTATAATATGCTTTGTGCTGATATTCCAACACATTTGTGCATCATGTTTTATTTATCATCAATGAACCGGCATTTTAAATTCAATATGTAATGAAATTGACTTGAGGTTTTGACTTAAAACTACAAGACCCAGCAGGCACATGTATACAGTATTTCTTCTATTTTTAGCACTTAGATGAGGTGAAAACATCACACCAAAAAATGCATAAAAACTAAAAGCGGACTATCTGTTTGGCAATTGAGAAAGAATACGGAGGTATTCGAAACGCGTCTTGTAAAATAAAAGACCTGCAAATCCACGAAAATTGGAGTCTGTATTTCGTTCCTTTGGCTTTGTTCCGGCTGGGCACTGCAGAGGGGATTCGGAGATATCTTCATATCAAATTGCGAAATATCGGGTTGGTTTCGCTTACAGACCCCCTGTCCAGGAAGCGGCTGCTGCAATCAACCTCTTTCTCGCTCGACTTCCGTTAAGGAAACTACTGCGGCGGCCCCCGAGTGAAAGCGCGGAGACCAGGCTGCTGTGAACGCGGCAACTCTAGCGAGGTCGGAGGACCAGCGGGAGCGAAGCACGAACGGCGGTGAGTGTCCTAGCGCGAGTGAGACTCGGTGGGCAGGTGTGGGCAGGCTGAATCGGCTCTGACATTTGAGTGCCGAGCGTGTGATTTGAAACACTAAGTAACAACTGCATAACAGATAACATGTCAGAGGATGAAGTTCGCGCAAGAGAGGCAGCTGCAGATGATATCTACAGCAAGCTGCCTACTATGGAAAAGAGGGGAGCAGTGGCCAACACAATTAGCACTGTACAAGCGGATGGCACTGCCAGGACTCTCTTAAGGAAGCTGGAAAAATGCATGAGATCCGAAGTAACAAAGTGGTGGGAAAGAAAATCACTGAGCAAATATGCGGAAGCTGGTCGAGTCCCACGGGGTTAAGAATTTTACTTGCTCCAAGTTATGAGAATCCGGATCCTCAAATGTTAAAAGAATGGGGCACAATGAACCTAGAAGCGTCAATGAACCTAGTCCATCTATTAATTAAATATGCAGAATCTGATAGACTAAAATTACTGGATGAAATTAAGAAAATAAATGAAGAGCTGGCAAAACTAGAACCAAATGATTATATTGCAAAAACGCGCAAGGAGATCAAAGACAGGCTGCAAAAACAAGAAGAAAAAATCAAACAGCGCAAAGTATACAAATTCGCCCGTGACCTGGCAGATTATGAGCAAGGCAGAATTTACACATTTGCCAAAAAATTTGATGTGGCCAAAAAACTGAAAGCAAACTCAAAAAAGACCACAGGGCAGGCAATGAGTGAACAAGCAACATGCTCAAACCAACAGGCTCCTGATACTAATAATCCCGCAAGTGAACAGAGTGATGACAGTTCAGTTTATAGCGCCAGTGGTACCAACAGCACGGACGATGAGGATACTACTCCAAGAACCCTAAACCTCGGTGAGGAAATTGATTTTTTAGTCGAGGACAGACTAAAAACATTAAGGCCACGGAAACAACAACAGTCACAGCCATTGGTAACACAAAAACCCGAAACGCAAAAAGGAGGGAAAGGCGTAACAAAAACAAGAGGAAGAGGGAAAAGAAATTTTTGGCGCAACCAACAATAACTAATGCAATGGACAAAACAATCATCAATATGACGTCATTGAAATTGAATGAAAATGAAGAACAAATTTTAAAGTTGGGGCTATCATACTGTCCCCCAAGAAACTTCAATTTTGTACAGACTCGGATTGACATCTTCAGATATATCAGAAAACTAAAACTGCTCAAATTCTATAAAATCAAAAATGGGCTAGCAAAAAAACAAACAGTGGAACAATTATCCTCGGGCATTAGATTAAGAGCCACTGATGTAGAAGGAATAGTGGCAGCTCAAGCACTAGAAGGAAACATCGATGAAGCAATTGAAAGTAACATGTCCACCCAAGAACACCTACAATCAGCGTCAATAACTCAATTGGGGGCAGGCAAAAGTCCTTTCAAGCCGAAATCAGTGTTTGTACCAATCATGCCTAAGGATGCAATAGATATATTCCACGACAGGGTAACAGAAGACATAAAAGATTTGCATCATCGAGTCAGTCATCACCCTAAAAAATTAAGTCAGAACCAACTGCAATACAATCGATTAATGACTAAACTAGGTAACAACACTGAAATCATTATAAAAGCCTCAGACAAAGGCGGTAATATAGTACTGTGGCCCAAGCACGACTACATAAGGGAAGCCAATCGACAGTTGTCGGATACCAAGTGTTATGTGGAAACAAATAACAAAGAATATACAAAAGCTTTGGAAACTTTGCGGAAACATCTACTCCAATGTAAAAGAGACAATATGATTTCCAAAGAGGAATATGCTTTTCTATGGAATGAGTCACCTGTTTTGCCATCAATATACTTTCTCCCCAAAACCCATAAGGAGAGAACCCCAGTCCCTGGACGCCCGATAATATCGGCGATTGAAAGTGCAAGTGAGCACCTATCACAGTACATTGATTTCTTCTTGCAAGATCTGGTCAGGGATTTACCATCATATGTTAAGGACACCGGTGACTTTCTAACAAAAATCAGCAATATCAAATGGGAAGACGGTATGAGAATGTTAACATTGGACATTGAATCCCTATACACTTGTATAGATCATCAAGTGGGATTAGATGCTATTAAACATTTCTTGTCCACTAGACCAATCGAATATTACGAACACAACAAAGTAATTATGAGAAGCATTGACTGGTGCTTAAACAACAATTATTTTGCATTTTCGAAAAAGATTTACAGACAATGCAGGGGCGTAGCAATGGGGTCTTGCTTCTCCCCCAGCTATGCCTGTTTAGTGGTTGGCTGGTGGGAGGAGCAGACACTCAGACAAGAACTGTCGTCAAAATATGGTAACAATATAATAATTTGGTTACGTTTTATAGACAACGTCTTTGTGTTGTGGAAAGGGGACAATGAAAGTGCAAATGCTTTTCTTCAGGACATTAATGTGAACCAAATGAATCTGAATTTTACTTCAAATATGAGTTGCAATGAGGTTGATTTTTTGGACACAAAAGTCTATGTTGAAAATGGTGAGTTAAAAACAACGTTGCATAGAAAACCAACAGCCGGTAACTCTACGTTACATGCCTCTAGTGCCCACCCCAGACACTTAATTGACAGCATTCGCTATGGTGAGCTTCTCAGAATAAAACGCATATGTAGTGATGAAAAACAACAGACTTTGTGCATGCGAGAAGCTGTGGAAAGATTCCGTAGGAGAGGCTACACGGCAGAAATTCTACAAAGGGCTTTGGACAAAGCCAATAGTAGATCCAGGGAATCATTGTTACCAAACACAGAAGAAAATACTCTGCAGGAAAGTGAGGAAACTCCAAATACACCCAGGCTGATATTAACCTACAACAACCAGCATCGCGAAATTCGATCAATAATCAATCGAAATTGGGCGATAGTATAGTGCAGACAGATGCAGTCATGACACCAGAATTGCCTATGAAACCCATAATAACTTTTCGGAGAGGCATTTCCATGAAAAGTGAAATAGCCAAAAGCATCCCAGACCTTGGTACCAAATAGAAGAGCACTTTTTGGTTACCGGATAAACAAGGTTTTTTTAAATGCTCATCCTGTCGGGCTTGCAAATTTGGTATAACTACCAAAAAATACACTACACCTTTCAGCCCGAAGGAATTTAAAATTCAGAGATGCTATGACTGCAAGACTGAATACGCAGTCTACCTTCTGACGTGTACTTGCGGGCTCAGATATGTGGGAAGTACCTAGCAGCAAGTACACGTCAGAATTCTGCAACATCTGCGTGCTATCGTGAGTAACGATAGCACGTATCCTGTCGCAAGACACTTTAAGGCAGTCCACCAAAACAACCTAGCGGACTTAAAATATTTTGTCATCGGAGCAGTAAATGAGAATCCGCGTGGTGGAAATAGAGAGAAGTGCCTTAGGCAGCTGGAATCTAAATTCATTGTAGAATTAGACAGTAGACAGCCTAATGGTTTAAACAATACGGAGGACTTACATCATTTCCTTTAAGAGCTTATTCATTGGTTAAGATGTCTCCGATAAGGTACTTTGAAACTTTTGTTGCTTGTTTTGAAGCCCAATAAGTTTACTGCGGCCCCAGTGCCTTTTCCATTTATCTCAATTTTGGTTTTAGTCTTTCACATTATAAGTATAAATTATTTTTATCTTATAATTTTTAAAACACAAATCTTGCAAATATCAAGATTTTTTTTGTTTTTCCTTAAAAAGAGCACCGAAATTATGGATTGGGAAAATATCACTGTAATTGTTAGCACTTTATTTGAAGAAATACTTTTATGCTGCTATAATAACATAGTTTGCACTTATCCTGTATTTTGCACATTGCTCTATTTTGCACAACTCTTATCTTGAATAGTTCAGATTAATGAGGTTAGGTCCTTATGAAATTCTGGAATTCATTCCAATATATATGTGTAGTCAGTTGTGAAGTACCAATATTTTTATAGCATATTTATATTTTTATATTGTATATAACATGCATATTTATTATGTATATATATATATTTTTTTAAATGAGAGATATATATATTTTTGTATGTTATGGGTACATTCATGCTAATCAACTGGATTATACACTAAGAAATGGCCAAATTGTGAAGTATAATATGCTTTGTGCTGATATTCCAACACATTTGTGCATCATGTTTTAGTTATCATCAATGAACCGGAATTCATGCTGTTATATTGTTTTAAATTCAATATGTAATGAAATTGACTTGAGGTTTTGACTTAAAACTACAAGACCCAGCAGGCACATGTATATAGTATTTCTTCTATTTTTAGCACTTAGATGAGGTGAAAGCATCACACCAAAAAATGCATAAAAACTAAAAGCGGACCATCTGTTTGTCAATTGAGAAAGAATACGGAGGTATTCGAAACGCGTCTGACAACACTTGTAAAATAAAAGACCTGCAAATCCACGAAAATTGGAGTCTGTATTTCGTTCCTTTGGCTTTGTTCCGGCTGGGCACTGCAGAGGGGATTCGGAGATATCTTCATATACATATATATATATATTTTTTTTAATTGATTATCTAT